>NW_027618691.1:0-64388 GCF_964187855.1 Myxine glutinosa
AAAAGTGGTTTTTCAACACTAACACAAGTGCGAAAAGTGGTTTTTCAACACTAACACAAGTGCGAAAAGTGGTTTTTCAACACTATCACAAGTGCAAAAAGTGGTTTTTCAACACTAACTCAAGTGCGAAAAGTGGTTTTTCAACACTAACACAAGTGCGAAAAGTGTTTTTTCCACACTAATACAAGTGCAAAAGTGGTTTCCTGCACCAACACAAGTGCGAAAAGTGGTTTTTCAACACTTACACAAGTGCGAAAAGTGGTTTTTCAACACTAACACAAGTACGAAAAGTGGTTTTTCAACACTAACACAAGTGCGAAAAGTGTTTTTTCCACACTAATACAAGTGCAAAAGTGGTTTCCTGCACCAACACAAGTGCGAAAAGTGGTTTTTCAACACTAACACAAGTACGAAAAGTGGTTTTTCAACACTAACACAAGTGCGAAAAGTGTTTTTTCCACACTAATACAAGTGCAAAAGTGGTTTCCTGCACCAACACTAGTGCGAAAAGTGGTTTTTCAACACTAACACAAGTGCGAAAAGTGGTTTTTCAACACTAACACAAGTGCGAAAAGTGTTTTTTCCACACTAATACAAGTGCAAAAGTGGTTTCCTGCACCAACACAAGTGCGAAAAGTGGTTTTTCAACACTATCACAAGTGCAAAAAGTGTTTTTTCCACACTAGTACAAGTGCAAAAGTGGTTTCCTGCACCAACACAAGTGCGAAAAGTGGTTTTTCAACACTAACACAAGTGTGAAAAGTGGTTTTTCAACACTGACACAAGTGCGAAAAGTGGTTTTTCAACACTAACACAAGTGCGAAAAGTGTTTTTTCCACACTAACACAAGTGCGAAAAGTGGTTTTTCAACACTAACACAAGTGCGAAAAGTGGTTTTTCAACACTATCACAAGTGCAAAAAGTGGTTTTTCAACACTAACTCAAGTGCGAAAAGTGGTTTTTCAACACTAACACATGTGCGAAAAGTGTTTTTTCCACACTAATACAAGTGCAAAAGTGGTTTCCTGCACCAACACAAGTGCAAAAAGTGGTTTTTCAACACTAACACAAGTACGAAAAGTGGTTTTTCAACACTAACACAAGTGCGAAAAGTGTTTTTTCCACACTAATACAAGTGCAAAAGTGGTTTCCTGCACCAACATTAGTGCGAAAAGTGGTTTTTCAACACTAATACAAGTGCGAAAAGTGGTTTTTCAACACTAACACAAGTGCGAAAAGTGTTTTTTCCACACTAATACAAGTGCAAAAGTGGTTTCCTGCACCAACACAAGTGCGAAAAGTGGTTTTTCAACACTAACACAATTGCGAAAAGTGGTTTTTCAACATTAACACAAGTGCGAAAAGTGGTTTTTCAACACTAACACAAGTGCGAAAAGTGTTTTTTCCACACTAATACAAATGCAAAAGTGGTTTCCTGCACCAACACAAGTGCGAAAAGTGGTTTTTCAACACTAACACAAGTGCGAAAAAGGGTTTTTCAACACTAACACAAGTGCGGAAAGTGGTTTTTCAACACTATCACAAGTGCAAAAAGTGTTTTTTCCACACTAATACAAGTGCAAAAGTGGTTTCCTGCACCAACACAAGTGCGAAAAGTGGTTTTTAAACACTAACACAAGTGTGAAAAGTGGTTTTTCAACACTAACACAAGTGCGAAAAGTGGTTTTTCAACACTATCA
Source organism: Myxine glutinosa (assembly GCF_964187855.1). Lineage (NCBI taxonomy): Eukaryota > Metazoa > Chordata > Myxini > Myxiniformes > Myxinidae > Myxine > Myxine glutinosa. The sequence continues at coordinate 1,701 of NW_027618691.1, forward strand.
CAAGTGCAAAAAGTGTTTTTTCCACACTAATACAAGTGCAAAAGTGGTTTCCTGCACCAACACAAGTGCGAAAAGTGGTTTTTCAACACTAACACAAGTGCGAAAAGTGGTTTTTCAACACTAACACAAGTGCGAAAAGTGGTTTTTCAACACTAACACAAGTGTGAAAAGTGTTTTTTCCACAATAATACAAGTGAAAAAGTGGTTTCCTGCACCAACACAAGTGCGAAAAGTGGTTTTTCAACACTAACACAAGTGCAAAAAGTGGTTTTTCAACACTAACACAAGTGCGAAAAGTGGTTTTTCAACACTAACACAAGTGCGAAAAGTGTTTTTTCCACACTAATACAAGTGCAAAAGTGGTTTCCTGCACCAACACAAGTGCGAAAAGTGGTTTTTCAACACTAACACAAGTGCGAAAAGTGGTTTTTCAACACTAACACAAGTGTGAAAAGTGGTTTTTCAACACTAACACAAGTGCGAAAAGTGTTTTTTCCACACTAATACAAGTGCAAAAGTGGTTTCCTGCACCGCGAAAAGTGGTTTTTCAACACTAACACAAGTGCGAAAAGTGGTTTTTTCAACACTAACACAAGTGCGAAAAGTGGTTTTTCAACACTATCACAAGTGCAAAAAGTGTTTTTTCCACACTAATACAAGCGCAAAAGTGGTTTCCTGCACCAACACAAGTGCGAAAAGTGGTTTTTCAACACTAACACAAGTGCGAAAAAGTGTTTTTCAACACTAACACATGTGCGAAAAGTGGTTTTTCAACACTAACACAAGTGCGAAAAGTGTTTTTTCCACACTAGTACAAGTGCAAATGTGGTTTCCTGCACCAACACAAGTGCGGAAAAGTGGTTTTTCAACACTAACACAAGTGCGGAAAAGTGGTTTCTTCAACACTAACACAAGTGCCAAAAGTGGTTTTTCAACACTATCACAAGTGCAAAAAGTGTTTTTTCCACACTAATACAAGTGCAAATGTGGTTTCCTGCACCAACACAAGTGCGAAAAGTGGTTTTTCAACACTAACACAAGTGCAAAAAGTGGTTTTTCAACACTAACACAAGTGCGAAAAGTGGTTTTTCAACACTAACACAAGTGCGAAAAGTGTTTTTTCCACACTAATACAACTGCAAAAGTGGTTTCCTGCACCAACACAAGTGCGAAAAAGTGGTTTTTCAACACTAACACAAGTGCGAAAAGTGGTTTTTCAACACTAAACACAAGTGCGAAAAGTGTTTTTTCCACACTAATACAAGTGCAAAAGTGGTTTCCTGCACCAACACAAGTGCGAAAAGTGGTTTTTCAACACTAACACAAGTGCGAAAAGTGGTTTTTCAACACTAACACAAGTGCAAAAAGTGTTTTTTCCACACTAATACAAGTGCAAATGTGGTTTCCTGCACCAACACAAGTGCGAAAAGTGGTTTTTCAACACTAACACAAGTGCGAAAAGTGGTTTTTCAACACTAACACAAGTGCCAAAAGTGGTTTTTCAACACTATCACAAGTGCAAAAAGTGTTTTTTCCACACTAATACAAGTGCAAATGTGGTTTCCTGCACCAACACAAGTGCGAAAAGTGGTTTTTCAACACTAACACAAGTGCGAAAAGTGGTTTTTCAACACTAACAAAAGTGCGAAAAGTGGTTTTTCAACACTAACACAAGTGCGAAAAGTGTTTTTTTCCACACTAATACAAGTGCAAAAGTGGTTTCCTGCACCAACACAAGTGCGAAAAGTGGTTTTTCAACACTAACACAAGTGCGAAAAGTGGTTTTTCAACACTAACACAACTAGCGAAAAGTGGTTTTTCAACACTAACACAAGTGTGAAAAGTGTTTTTTTCCACACTAATACAAGTGCAAAAGTGGTTTCCTGCATCAACACAAGAGCGAAAAGAGGTTTTTCAACACTAACACAAGTGCGAAAAGTGATTTTCAACACTAACACAAGTGCGAAAAGTGTTTTTTCCCACACTAATACAAGTGCAAAAGTGGTTTCCCTGCACCAACACAAGTGCGAAAAGTGGTTTTTCAACACTAACACAAGTGCGAAAAGTGGTTTTTCAACACTAACACATGTGCGAAAAGTGTTTTTTCCACACTAATACAAGTGCAAAAGTGGTTTCCTGCACCAACACAAGTGCGAAAAGTGGTTTTTCAACACTAACACAAGTGCGAAAAGTGGTTTTTCAACACTAACACAAGTGCGAAAAGTGGTTTTTCAACACCAACACAAGTGTGCGAAAAGTGTTTTTTCCACACTAATACAAGTGAAAAAGTGGTTTCCTGCACCAACACAAGTGCGAAAAGTGGTTTTTCAACACTAACACAAGTGCGAAAAGTGGTTTTTCAACACTAACACAAGTGTGAAAAGTGGTTTTTCAACACTATCACAAGTGCAAAAAGTGTTTTTTCCACACTAATACAAGTGCAAAAGTGGTTTCCTGCACCAACACAAGTGCGAAAAGTGGTTTTTCAACACTAACACAAGTGCGAAAAGTGGTTTTTTCAACACTAACACAAGTGCGAAAAGTGGTTTTTCAACACTATCCCAAGTGCAAAAGTGTTTTTTCCACACTAATACAAGTGCAAAAGTGGTTTCCTGCACCAACACAAGTGCGAAAAGTGGTTTTTCAAACTAACACAAGTGCGAAAAGTGTTTTTTCAACACTAACACAAGTGCGAAAAAGTGGTTTTTCAACACTAACACAAGTGCGAAAAGTGTTTTTTCCACACTAATACAAGTGCAAAAGTGGTTTCCCTGCACCAACACAAGTGCGAAAAGTGGTTTTTCAACACTAACACAAGTGCGAAAAGTGGTTTTTCAACACTAACACAAGTGCGAAAAGTGGTTTTTCAACACTAACACAAGTGCGAAAAGTGTTTTTTCCACACTAATACAAGTGCAAAAGTGGTTTCCTGCACCAACACAAGTGCGAAAAGTGATTTTCAACACTAACACAAGTGCGAAAAGTGTTTTTTCCACACTAATACAAGTGCAAAAGTGGTTTCCTGCACCAACACAAGTGCGAAAAGTGGTTTTTCAACACTAACACAAGTGCGAAAAGTGGTTTTTCAACACTAACACAAGTGCGAAAAGTGTTTTTTCCACACTAATACAAGTGCAAAAGTGGTTTCCTGCACCAACACAAGTGCGAAAAGTGGTTTTTTCAACACTAACACAAGTGCGAAAAGTGGTTTTTCAACACTAACACAAGTGCGAAAAGTGGTTTTTCAACACTAACACAAGTGCAGAAAAGTGTTTTTTCCACACTAATACAAGTGCAAAATGTGGTTTCCTGCACCAACACAAGTGCGAAAAGTGGTTTTTTCAACACTAACTCAAGTGCGAAAAGTGGTTTTTCAACACTAACACAAGTGCGAAAAGTGGTTTTTTCAACACTAACACAAGTGCGAAAAGTGTTTTTTCCACACTAATACAAGTGCAAAAGTGGTTTCCTGCACCAACACAAGTGCGAAAAGTGGTTTTTAAACACTAACACAAGTGCGAAAAGTGGTTTTTCAACACTAACACAAGTGCGAAAAGTGGTTTTTCAACACTATCACAAGTGCAAAAAGTGTTTTTTCCACACTAATACAAGTGCAAAAGTGGTTTCCTGCACCAACACAAGTGCGAAAAGTGGTTTTTCAACACTAACACAAGTGTGAAAAGTGTTTTTTCCACAATAATTCAAGTGAAAAAGTGGTTTCCTGCACCAACACAAGTGCGAAAAGTGGTTTTTCAACACTAACACAAGTGCAAAAAGTGGTTTTTCAACACTAACACAAGTGCGAAAAGTGATTTTTCAACACTAACACAAGTGCGAAAAGTGTTTTTTCCACACTAATACAAGTGCAAAAGTGGTTTCCTGCACCAACACAAGTGCGAAAAGTGGTTTTTCAACACTAACACAAGTGCGAAAAGTGGTTTTTCAACACTAACACAAGTGTGAAAAGTGGTTTTTCAACACTAACACAAGTGCGAAAAGTGTTTTTTCCACACTAATACAAGTGCAAAAGTGGTTTCCTGCACCAACACAAGTGCGAAAAGTGGTTTTTCAACACTAACACAAGTGCGAAAAGTGGTTTTTCAACACTAACACAAGTGCGAAAAGTGGTTTTTCAACACTATCACAAGTGCAAAAAGTGTTTTTTCCACACTAATACAAGTGCAAAAGTGGTTTCCTGCACCAACACAAGTGCGAAAAGTGGTTTTTCAACACTAACACAAGTGCGAAAAGTGGTTTTTCAACACTAACACAAGTGCGAAAAGTGGTTTTTCAACACTAACACAAGTGCGAAAAGTGTTTTTTCCACACTAGTACAAGTGCAAATGTGGTTTCCTGCACCAACACAAGTGCGAAAAGTGGTTTTTCAACACTAACACAAGTGCGAAAAGTGGTTTTTCAACACTAACACAAGTGCCAAAAGTGGTTTTTCAACACTATCACAAGTGAAAAAGTGTTTTTTCCACACTAATACAAGTGCAAATGTGGTTTCCTGCACCAACACAAGTGCGAAAAGTGGTTTTTCAACACTAACACAAGTGCAAAAAGTGGTTTTTCAACACTAACACAAGTGCGAAAAGTGGTTTTTCAACACTAACACAAGTGCGAAAAGTGTTTTTTCCACACTAATACAACTGCAAAAGTGGTTTCCTGCACCAACACAAGTGCGAAAAGTGGTTTTTCAACACTAACACAAGTGCGAAAAGTGGTTTTTCAACACTAACACAAGTGCGAAAAGTGTTTTTTCCACACTAATACAAGTGCAAAAGTGGTTTCCTGCACCAACACAAGTGCGAAAAGTGGTTTTTCAACACTAACACAAGTGCGAAAAGTGGTTTTTCAACACTAACACAAGTGCAAAAAGTGTTTTTTCCACACTAATACAAGTGCAAATGTGGTTTCCTGCACCAACACAAGTGCGAAAAGTGGTTTTTCAACACTAACACAAGTGCGAAAAGTGGTTTTTCAACACTATCACAAGTGCAAAAAGTGTTTTTTCAACACTAACACAAGTGCGAAAAGTGTTTTTCCACACTAATACAAGTGCAAAAGTGGTTTCCTGCATCAACACAAGTGCGAAAAGAGGTTTTTCAACACTAACACAAGTGCGAAAAGAGATTTTTCAACACTAACACAAGTGCGAAAAGTGTTTTTCCACACTAATACAAGTGCAAAAGTGGTTTCCTGCACCAACACAAGTGCGAAAAGTGGTTTTTCAACACTAACACAAGTGCGAAAAGTGGTTTTTCAACACTAACACAAGTGCGAAAAGTGTTTTTTCCAAACTAATACAAGTGCAAAAGTGGTTTCCTGCACCAACACAAGTGCGAAAAGTGGTTTTTCAACACTAACACAAGTGCGAAAAGTGGTTTTTCAACACTAACACAAGTGCGAAAAGTGGTTTTTCAACACCAACACAAGTGCGAAAAGTGTTTTTTCCACACTAATACAAGTGAAAAAGTGGTTTCCTGCACCAACACAAGTGCGAAAAGTGGTTTTTCAACACTAACACAAGTGCGAAAAGTGGTTTTTCAACACTAACACAAGTGTGAAAAGTGGTTTTTCAACACTATCACAAGTGCAAAAAGTGTTTTTTCCACACTAATACAAGTGCAAAAGTGGTTTCCTGCACCAACACATGTGCGAAAAGTGGTTTTTCAACACTAACACAAGTGCGAAAAGTGGTTTTTCAACACTAACACAAGTGCGAAAAGTGGTTTTTCAACACTATCACAAGTGCAAAAAGTGTTTTTTCCACACTAATACAAGTGCAAAAGTGGTTTCCTGCACCAACACAAGTGCGAAAAGTGGTTTTTCAACACTAACACAAGTGCGAAAAGTGGTTTTTCAACACTAACACAAGTGCGAAAAGTGGTTTTTCAACACTATCACAAGTGCAAAAAGTGTTTTTTCCACACTAATACAAGTGCAAAAGTGGTTTCCTGCACCAACACAAGTGCGAAAAGTGGTTTTTCAACACTAACACAAGTGCGAAAAGTGTTTTTTCAACACTAACACAAGTGCGAAAAGTGGTTTTTCAACACTAACACAAGTGCGAAAAGTGTTTTTTCCACACTAATACAAGTGCAAAAGTGGTTTCCTGCACCAACACAAGTGCGAAAAGTGGTTTTTCAACACTAACACAAGTGCGAAAAGTGGTTTTTCAACACTAACACAAGTGCGAAAAGTGGTTTTTCAACACTAACACAAGTGCGAAAAGTGTTTTTTCCACACTAATACAAGTGCAAAAGTGGTTTCCTGCACCAACACAAGTGCGAAAAGTGGTTTTTCAACACTAACACAAGTGCGAAAAGTGTTTTTTCCACACTAATACAAGTGCAAAAGTGGTTTCCTGCACCAACACAAGTGCGAAAAGTGGTTTTTCAACACTAACACAAGTGCGAAAAGTGGTTTTTCAACACTAACACAAGTGCGAAAAGTGTTTTTTCCACACTATTACAAGTGCAAAAGTGGTTTCCTGCACCAACACAAGTGCGAAAAGTGGTTTTTCAACACTAACACAAGTGCGAAAAGTGTGGTTTTTCAACACTAACACAACTGCGAAAAGTGGTTTTTCAACACTAACACAAGTGTGAAAAGTGTTTTTTCCACACTAATACAAGTGCAAAAGTGGTTTCCTGCATCAACACAAGTGCGAAAAGAGGTTTTTCAACACTAACACAAGTGCGAAAAGTGATTTTTCAACACTAACACAAGTGCGAAAAGTGTTTTTCCACACTAATACAAGTGCAAAAGTGGTTTCCTGCACCAACACAAGTGCGAAAAGTGGTTTTTCAACACTAACACAAGTGCGAAAAGTGGTTTTTCAACACTAACACAAGTGCGAAAAGTGTTTTTTCCACACTAATACAAGTGCAAAAGTGGTTTCCTGCACCAACACAAGTGCGAAAAGTGGTTTTTCAACACTAACACAAGTGCGAAAAGTGTTTTTTCCACACTAATACAAGTGCAAAAGTGGTTTCCTGCACCAACACAAGTGCGAAAAGTGATTTTTCAACACTAACACAAGTGCAAAAAGTGGTTTTTCAACACTAACACAAGTGCAAAAAGTGTTTTTTCCACACTAATACAAGTGCAAAAGTGGTTTCCTGCACCAACACAAGTGCGAAAAGTGGTTTTTCAACACTAACACAAGTGCGAAAAGTGGTTTTTCAACACTAACACAAGTGCGAAAAGTGTTTTTTCCACACTATTACAAGTGCAAAAGTGGTTTCCTGCACCAACACAAGTGCGAAAAGTGGTTTTTCAACACTAACACAAGTGCGAAAAGTGGTTTTTCAACACTAACACAAGTGCGAAAAGTGGTTTTTCAACACTAACACAAGTGCGAAAAGTGTTTTTTCCACACTAATACAAGTGCAAAAGTGGTTTCCTGCACCAACACAAGTGCGAAAAGTGGTTTTTCAACACTAACTCAAGTGCGAAAAGTGGTTTTTCAACACTAACACAAGTGTGAAAAGTGGTTTTTCAACACTAACACAAGTGCGAAAAGTGTTTTTTCCACACTAATACAAGTGCAAAAGTGGTTTCCTGCACCAACACAAGTGCGAAAAGTGGTTTTTCAACACTAACACAAGTGCGAAAAGTGGTTTTTCAACACTAACACAAGTGCGAAAAGTGGTTTTTCAACACTAACACAAGTGCGAAAAGTGTTTTTTCCACACTAATACAAGTGCAAAAGTGGTTTCCTGCACCAACACAAGTGCGAAAAGTGATTTTTCAACACTAACACAAGTGCAAAAAGTGGTTTTTCAACACTAACACAAGTGCGAAAAGTGGTTTTTCAACACTAACACAAGTGCGAAAAGTGTTTTTTCCACACTAATACAAGTGCAAAAGTGGTTTCCTGCACCAACACAAGTGCGAAAAGTGGTTTTTCAACACTAACACAAGTGCGAAAAGTGGTTTTTCAACACTAACACAAGAGCGAAAAGTGGTTTTTCAACACTAACACAAGTGCGAAAAGTGTTTTTTCCACACTAATACAACTGCAAAAGTGGTTTCCTGCACTAACACAATTGCAAAAAGTGGTTTTTCAACACTAACACAAGTGCGAAAAGTGGTTTTTCAACACTAACACAAGTGCGAAAAGTGGTTTTTCAACACTAACACAAGTGCGAAAAGTGTTTTTTCCACACTAATACAAGTGCAAAAGTGGTTTCCTGCACCAACACAAGTGCGAAAAGTGGTTTTTCAACACTAACTCAAGTGCAAAAAGTGGTTTTTCAACACTAACACAAGTGCGAAAAGTGGTTTTTCAACACTAACACAAGTGCGAAAAGTGTTTTTTCCACACTAATACAAGTGCAAAAGTGGTTTCCTGCACCAACACAAGTGCGAAAAGTGGTTTTTCAACACTAACACAAGTGCGAAAAGTGGTTTTTCAACACTAACACAAGTGCGAAAAGTGGTTTTTCAACACTAACACAAGTGCGAAAAGTGTTTTTTCCACACTAATACAAGTGCAAAAGTGGTTTCCTGCACCAACACAAGTGCGAAAAGTGATTTTTCAACACTAACACAAGTGCAAAAAGTGGTTTTTCAACACTAACACAAGTGCAAAAAGGGTTTTTTCCACACTAATACAAGTGCAAATGTGGTTTCCTGCACCAACACAAGTGCGAAAAGTGTTTTTTCAACACTAACACAAGTGCAAAAAGTGGTTTTTCAACACCAACACAAGTTCGAAAAGTGTTTTTTCCACACTAATACAAGTGCAAAAGTGGTTTCCTGCACCAACACAAGTGTGAAAAGTGGTTTTTCAACACTAACACAAGTGCGAAAAGTGGTTTTTCAACACTAACACAAGTGCGAAAAGTGGTTTTTCAACACTATCACAAGTGCAAAAAGTGGTTTTTCAACACTAACTCAAGTGCGAAAAGTGGTTTTTCAACACTAACACAAGTGCGAAAAGTGTTTTTTCCACACTAATACAAGTGCAAAAGTGGTTTCCTGCACCAACACAAGTGCGAAAAGTGGTTTTTCAACACTTACACAAGTGCGAAAAGTGGTTTTTCAACACTAACACAAGTACGAAAAGTGGTTTTTCAACACTAACACAAGTGCGAAAAGTGTTTTTTCCACACTAATACAAGTGCAAAAGTGGTTTCCTGCACCAACACAAGTGCGAAAAGTGGTTTTTCAACACTAACACAAGTACGAAAAGTGTTTTTTCAACACTAACACAAGTGCGAAAAGTGTTTTTTCCACACTAATACAAGTGCAAAAGTGGTTTCCTGCACCAACACTAGTGCGAAAAGTGGTTTTTCAACACTAACACAAGTGCGAAAAGTGGTTTTTCAACACTAACACAAGTGCGAAAAGTGTTTTTTCCACACTAATACAAGTGCAAAAGTGGTTTCCTGCACCAACACAAGTGCGAAAAGTGGTTTTTCAACACTATCACAAGTGCAAAAAGTGTTTTTTCCACACTAGTACAAGTGCAAAAGTGGTTTCCTGCACCAACACAAGTGCGAAAAGTGGTTTTTCAACACTAACACAAGTGCGAAAAGTGGTTTTTCAACACTGACACAAGTGCGAAAAGTGGTTTTTCAACACTAACACAAGTGCGAAAAGTGTTTTTTCCACATTAATACAAGTGCAAAAGTGGTTTCCTGCACCAACACAAGTGCGAAAAGTGGTTTTTCAACACTAACAAAAGTGCGAAAAGTGTTTTTTCAACACTAACACAAGTGCGAAAAGTGGTTTTTCAACACTAACACAAGTGCGAAAAGTGTTTTTTCCACACTAATACAAGTGCAAAAGTGGTTTCCTGCACCAACACAAGTGCGAAAAGTGGTTTTTCAACACTAACACAAGTGCGAAAAGTGTTTTTTCCACACTAACACAAGTGCGAAAAGTGGTTTTTCAACACTAACACAAGTGCGAAAAGTGGTTTTTCAACACTATCACAAGTGCAAAAAGTGGTTTTTCAACACTAACTCAAGTGCGAAAAGTGGTTTTTCAACACTAACACATGTGCGAAAAGTGTTTTTTCCACACTAATACAAGTGCAAAAGTGGTTTCCTGCACCAACACAAGTGCAAAAAGTGGTTTTTCAACACTAACACAAGTACGAAAAGTGGTTTTTCAACACTAACACAAGTGCGAAAAGTGTTTTTTCCACACTAATACAAGTGCAAAAGTGGTTTCCTGCACCAACATTAGTGCGAAAAGTGGTTTTTCAACACTAATACAAGTGCGAAAAGTGGTTTTTCAACACTAACACAAGTGCGAAAAGTGTTTTTTCCCCACTAATACAAGTGCAAAAGTGGTTTCCTGCACCAACACAAGTGCGAAAAGTGGTTTTTCAACACTAACACAATTGCGAAAAGTGGTTTTTCAACATTAACACAAGTGCGAAAAGTGGTTTTTCAACACTAACACAAGTGCGAAAAGTGTTTTTTCCACACTAATACAAATGCAAAAGTGGTTTCCTGCACCAACACAAGTGCGAAAAGTGGTTTTTCAACACTAACACAAGTGCGAAAAAGGGTTTTTCAACACTAACACAAGTGCGGAAAGTGGTTTTTCAACACTATCACAAGTGCAAAAAGTGTTTTTTCCACACTAATACAAGTGCAAAAGTGGTTTCCTGCACCAACACAAGTGCGAAAAGTGGTTTTTAAACACTAACACAAGTGTGAAAAGTGGTTTTTCAACACTAACACAAGTGCGAAAAGTGGTTTTTCAACACTATCACAAGTGCAAAAAGTGTTTTTTCCACACTAATACAAGTGCAAAAGTGGTTTCCTGCACCAACACAAGTGCGAAAAGTGGTTTTTCAACACTAACACAAGTGCGAAAAGTGGTTTTTCAACACTAACACAAGTGCGAAAAGTGGTTTTTCAACACTAACACAAGTGTGAAAAGTGTTTTTTCCACAATAATACAAGTGAAAAAGTGGTTTCCTGCACCAACACAAGTGCGAAAAGTGGTTTTTCAACACTAACACAAGTGCAAAAAGTGGTTTTTCAACACTAACACAAGTGCGAAAAGTGGTTTGTCAACACTAACACAAGTGCGAAAAGTGTTTTTTCCACACTAATACAAGTGCAAAAGTGGTTTCCTGCACCAACACAAGTGCGAAAAGTGGTTTTTCAACACTAACACAAGTGCGAAAAGTGGTTTTTCAACACTAACACAAGTGTGAAAAGTGGTTTTTCAACACTAACACAAGTGCGAAAAGTGTTTTTTCCACACTAATACAAGTGCAAAAGTGGTTTCCTGCACCAACACAAGTGCGAAAAGTGGTTTTTCAACACTAACACAAGTGCGAAAAGTGGTTTTTCAACACTAACACAAGTGCGAAAAGTGGTTTTTCAACACTATCACAAGTGCAAAAAGTGTTTTTTCCACACTAATACAAGCGCAAAAGTGGTTTCCTGCACCAACACAAGTGCGAAAAGTGGTTTTTCAACACTAACACAAGTGCGAAAAGTGGTTTTTCAACACTAACACAAGTGCGAAAAGTGGTTTTTCAACACTAACACAAGTGCGAAAAGTGTTTTTTCCACACTAGTACAAGTGCAAATGTGGTTTCCTGCACCAACACAAGTGCGAAAAGTGGTTTTTCAACACTAACACAAGTGCGAAAAGTGGTTTTTCAACACTAACACAAGTGCCAAAAGTGGTTTTTCAACACTATCACAAGTGCAAAAAGTGTTTTTTCCACACTAATACAAGTGCAAATGTGGTTTCCTGCACCAACACAAGTGCGAAAAGTGGTTTTTCAACACTAACACAAGTGCAAAAAGTGGTTTTTCAACACTAACACAAGTGCGAAAAGTGGTTTTTCAACACTAACACAAGTGCGAAAAGTGTTTTTTCCACACTAATACAACTGCAAAAGTGGTTTCCTGCACCAACACAAGTGCAAAAAGTGGTTTTTCAACACTAACACAAGTGCGAAAAGTGGTTTTTCAACACTAACACAAGTGCGAAAAGTGTTTTTTCCACACTAATACAAGTGCAAAAGTGGTTTCCTGCACCAACACAAGTGCGAAAAGTGGTTTTTCAACACTAACACAAGTGCGAAAAGTGGTTTTTCAACACTAACACAAGTGCAAAAAGTGTTTTTTCCACACTAATACAAGTGCAAATGTGGTTTCCTGCACCAACACAAGTGCGAAAAGTGGTTTTTCAACACTAACACAAGTGCGAAAAGTGGTTTTTCAACACTAACACAAGTGCCAAAAGTGGTTTTTCAACACTATCACAAGTGCAAAAAGTGTTTTTTCCACACTAATACAAGTGCAAATGTGGTTTCCTGCACCAACACAAGTGCGAAAAGTGGTTTTTCAACACTAACACAAGTGCGAAAAGTGGTTTTTCAACACTAACAAAAGTGCGAAAAGTGGTTTTTCAACACTAACACAAGTGCGAAAAGTGTTTTTTCCACACTAATACAAGTGCAAAAGTGGTTTCCTGCACCAACACAAGTGCGAAAAGTGGTTTTTCAACACTAACACAAGTGCGAAAAGTGGTTTTTCAACACTAACACAACTGCGAAAAGTGGTTTTTCAACACTAACACAAGTGTGAAAAGTGTTTTTTCCACACTAATACAAGTGCAAAAGTGGTTTCCTGCATCAACACAAGTGCGAAAAGAGGTTTTTCAACACTAACACAAGTGCGAAAAGTGATTTTTCAACACTAACACAAGTGCGAAAAGTGTTTTTCCACACTAATACAAGTGCAAAAGTGGTTTCCTGCACCAACACAAGTGCGAAAAGTGGTTTTTCAACACTAACACAAGTGCGAAAAGTGGTTTTTCAACACTAACACAAGTGCGAAAAGTGTTTTTTCCACACTAATACAAGTGCAAAAGTGGTTTCCTGCACCAACACAAGTGCGAAAAGTGGTTTTTCAACACTAACACAAGTGCGAAAAGTGGTTTTTCAACACTAACACAAGTGCGAAAAGTGGTTTTTCAACACCAACACAAGTGCGAAAAGTGTTTTTTCCACACTAATACAAGTGAAAAAGTGGTTTCCTGCACCAACACAAGTGCGAAAAGTGGTTTTTCAACACTAACACAAGTGCGAAAAGTGGTTTTTCAACACTAACACAAGTGTGAAAAGTGGTTTTTCAACACTATCACAAGTGCAAAAAGTGTTTTTTCCACACTAATACAAGTGCAAAAGTGGTTTCCTGCACCAACACAAGTGCGAAAAGTGGTTTTTCAACACTAACACAAGTGCGAAAAGTGGTTTTTCAACACTAACACAAGTGCGAAAAGTGGTTTTTCAACACTATCACAAGTGCAAAAAGTGTTTTTTCCACACTAATACAAGTGCAAAAGTGGTTTCCTGCACCAACACAAGTGCGAAAAGTGGTTTTTCAACACTAACACAAGTGCGAAAAGTGTTTTTTCAACACTAACACAAGTGCGAAAAGTGGTTTTTCAACACTAACACAAGTGCGAAAAGTGTTTTTTCCACACTAATACAAGTGCAAAAGTGGTTTCCTGCACCAACACAAGTGCGAAAAGTGGTTTTTCAACACTAACACAAGTGCGAAAAGTGGTTTTTCAACACTAACACAAGTGCGAAAAGTGGTTTTTCAACACTAACACAAGTGCGAAAAGTGTTTTTTCCACACTAATACAAGTGCAAAAGTGGTTTCCTGCACCAACACAAGTGCGAAAAGTGATTTTTCAACACTAACACAAGTGCGAAAAGTGTTTTTTCCACACTAATACAAGTGCAAAAGTGGTTTCCTGCACCAACACAAGTGCGAAAAGTGGTTTTTCAACACTAACACAAGTGCGAAAAGTGGTTTTTCAACACTAACACAAGTGCGAAAAGTGTTTTTTCCACACTAATACAAGTGCAAAAGTGGTTTCCTGCACCAACACAAGTGCGAAAAGTGGTTTTTCAACACTAACACAAGTGCGAAAAGTGGTTTTTCAACACTAACACAAGTGCGAAAAGTGGTTTTTCAACACTAACACAAGTGCGAAAAGTGTTTTTTCCACACTAATACAAGTGCAAAAGTGGTTTCCTGCACCAACACAAGTGCGAAAAGTGGTTTTTCAACACTAACTCAAGTGCGAAAAGTGGTTTTTCAACACTAACACAAGTGCGAAAAGTGGTTTTTCAACACTAACACAAGTGCGAAAAGTGTTTTTTCCACACTAATACAAGTGCAAAAGTGGTTTCCTGCACCAACACAAGTGCGAAAAGTGGTTTTTAAACACTAACACAAGTGCGAAAAGTGGTTTTTCAACACTAACACAAGTGCGAAAAGTGGTTTTTCAACACTATCACAAGTGCAAAAAGTGTTTTTTCCACACTAATACAAGTGCAAAAGTGGTTTCCTGCACCAACACAAGTGCGAAAAGTGGTTTTTCAACACTAACACAAGTGTGAAAAGTGTTTTTTCCACAATAATACAAGTGAAAAAGTGGTTTCCTGCACCAACACAAGTGCGAAAAGTGGTTTTTCAACACTAACACAAGTGCAAAAAGTGGTTTTTCAACACTAACACAAGTGCGAAAAGTGATTTTTCAACACTAACACAAGTGCGAAAAGTGTTTTTTCCACACTAATACAAGTGCAAAAGTGGTTTCCTGCACCAACACAAGTGCGAAAAGTGGTTTTTCAACACTAACACAAGTGCGAAAAGTGGTTTTTCAACACTAACACAAGTGCAAAAAGTGTTTTTTCCACACTAATACAAGTGCAAATGTGGTTTCCTGCACCAACACAAGTGCGAAAAGTGGTTTTTCAACACTAACACAAGTGCGAAAAGTGGTTTTTCAACACTAACACAAGTGCCAAAAGTGGTTTTTCAACACTATCACAAGTGCAAAAAGTGTTTTTTCCACACTAATACAAGTGCAAATGTGGTTTCCTGCACCAACACAAGTGCGAAAAGTGGTTTTTCAACACTAACACAAGTGCGAAAAGTGGTTTTTCAACACTAACAAAAGTGCGAAAAGTGGTTTTTCAACACTAACACAAGTGCGAAAAGTGTTTTTTCCACACTAATACAAGTGCAAAAGTGGTTTCCTGCACCAACACAAGTGCGAAAAGTGGTTTTTCAACACTAACACAAGTGCGAAAAGTGGTTTTTCAACACTAACACAACTGCGAAAAGTGGTTTTTCAACACTAACACAAGTGTGAAAAGTGTTTTTTCCACACTAATACAAGTGCAAAAGTGGTTTCCTGCATCAACACAAGTGCGAAAAGAGGTTTTTCAACACTAACACAAGTGCGAAAAGTGATTTTTCAACACTAACACAAGTGCGAAAAGTGTTTTTCCACACTAATACAAGTGCAAAAGTGGTTTCCTGCACCAACACAAGTGCGAAAAGTGGTTTTTCAACACTAACACAAGTGCGAAAAGTGGTTTTTCAACACTAACACAAGTGCGAAAAGTGTTTTTTCCACACTAATACAAGTGCAAAAGTGGTTTCCTGCACCAACACAAGTGCGAAAAGTGGTTTTTCAACACTAACACAAGTGCGAAAAGTGGTTTTTCAACACTAACACAAGTGCGAAAAGTGGTTTTTCAACACCAACACAAGTGCGAAAAGTGTTTTTTCCACACTAATACAAGTGAAAAAGTGGTTTCCTGCACCAACACAAGTGCGAAAAGTGGTTTTTCAACACTAACACAAGTGCGAAAAGTGGTTTTTCAACACTAACACAAGTGTGAAAAGTGGTTTTTCAACACTATCACAAGTGCAAAAAGTGTTTTTTCCACACTAATACAAGTGCAAAAGTGGTTTCCTGCACCAACACAAGTGCGAAAAGTGGTTTTTCAACACTAAAACAAGTGCGAAAAGTGGTTTTTCAACACTAACACAAGTGCGAAAAGTGGTTTTTCAACACTATCACAAGTGCAAAAAGTGTTTTTTCCACACTAATACAAGTGCAAAAGTGGTTTCCTGCACCAACACAAGTGCGAAAAGTGGTTTTTCAACACTAACACAAGTGCGAAAAGTGTTTTTTCAACACTAACACAAGTGCGAAAAGTGGTTTTTCAACACTAACACAAGTGCGAAAAGTGTTTTTTCCACACTAATACAAGTGCAAAAGTGGTTTCCTGCACCAACACAAGTGCGAAAAGTGGTTTTTCAACACTAACACAAGTGCGAAAAGTGGTTTTTCAACACTAACACAAGTGCGAAAAGTGGTTTTTCAACACTAACACAAGTGCGAAAAGTGTTTTTTCCACACTAATACAAGTGCAAAAGTGGTTTCCTGCACCAACACAAGTGCGAAAAGTGATTTTTCAACACTAACACAAGTGCGAAAAGTGTTTTTTCCACACTAATACAAGTGCAAAAGTGGTTTCCTGCACCAACACAAGTGCGAAAAGTGGTTTTTCAACACTAACACAAGTGCGAAAAGTGGTTTTTCAACACTAACACAAGTGCGAAAAGTGTTTTTTCCACACTAATACAAGTGCAAAAGTGGTTTCCTGCACCAACACAAGTGCGAAAAGTGGTTTTTCAACACTAACACAAGTGCGAAAAGTGGTTTTTCAACACTAACACAAGTGCGAAAAGTGGTTTTTCAACACTAACACAAGTGCGAAAAGTGTTTTTTCCACACTAATACAAGTGCAAAAGTGGTTTCCTGCACCAACACAAGTGCGAAAAGTGGTTTTTCAACACTAACTCAAGTGCGAAAAGTGGTTTTTCAACACTAACACAAGTGCGAAAAGTGGTTTTTCAACACTAACACAAGTGCGAAAAGTGTTTTTTCCACACTAATACAAGTGCAAAAGTGGTTTCCTGCACCAACACAAGTGCGAAAAGTGGTTTTTAAACACTAACACAAGTGCGAAAAGTGGTTTTTCAACACTAACACAAGTGCGAAAAGTGGTTTTTCAACACTATCACAAGTGCAAAAAGTGTTTTTTCCACACTAATACAAGTGCAAAAGTGGTTTCCTGCACCAACACAAGTGCGAAAAGTGGTTTTTCAACACTAACACAAGTGTGAAAAGTGTTTTTTCCACAATAATACAAGTGAAAAAGTGGTTTCCTGCACCAACACAAGTGCGAAAAGTGGTTTTTCAACACTAACACAAGTGCAAAAAGTGGTTTTTCAACACTAACACAAGTGCGAAAAGTGATTTTTCAACACTAACACAAGTGCGAAAAGTGTTTTTTCCACACTAATACAAGTGCAAAAGTGGTTTCCTGCACCAACACAAGTGCGAAAAGTGGTTTTTCAACACTAACACACAAGTGCGAAAAGTGGTTTTTCAACACTAACACAAGTGTGAAAAGTGGTTTTTCAACACTAACACAAGTGCGAAAAGTGTTTTTTTCCACACTAATACAAGTGCAAAAGTGGTTTCCTGCACCAACACAAGTGCGAAAAGTGGTTTTTCAACACTAACACAAGTGCGAAAAGTGGTTTTTCAACACTAACACAAGTGCGAAAAGTGGTTTTTCAACACTATCACAAGTGCAAAAAGTGTTTTTTCCACACTAATACAAGCGCAAAAGTGGTTTCCTGCACCAACACAAGTGCGAAAAGTGGTTTTTCAACACTAACACAAGTGCGAAAAGTGGTTTTTCAACACTAACACAAGTGCGAAAAGTGGTTTTTCAACACTAACACAAGTGCGAAAAGTGTTTTTTCCACACTAGTACAAGTGCAAATGTGGTTTCCTGCACCAACACAAGTGCGAAAAGTGGTTTTTCAACACTAACACAAGTGCGAAAAGTGGTTTTTCAACACTAACACAAGTGCCAAAAGTGGTTTTTCAACACTATCACAAGTGCAAAAAGTGTTTTTTCCACACTAATACAAGTGCAAATGTGGTTTCCTGCACCAACACAAGTGCGAAAAGTGGTTTTTCAACACTAACACAAGTGCAAAAAGTGGTTTTTCAACACTAACACAAGTGCGAAAAGTGGTTTTTTAACACTAACACAAGTGCGAAAAGTGTTTTTCCACACTAATACAAGTGCAAAAGTGGTTTCCTGCACCAACACAAGTGTGAAAAGTGGTTTTTCAACACTAACACAAGTGCGAAAAGTGGTTTTTCAACACTAACACAAGTGCGAAAAGTGTTTTTTCCACACTAATACAAGTGCAAAAGTGGTTTCCTGCACCAACACAAGTGCGAAAAGTGGTTTTTCAACACTAACACAAGTGCGAAAAGTGGTTTTTCAACACTAACACAAGTGCGAAATGTGTTTTTTCCACACTGATACAAGTGCAAAAGTGGTTTCCTGCACCAACACAAGTGCGAAAAGTGGTTTTTCAACACTAACACAAGTGCGAAAAGTGGTTTTTCAACACTAACACAAGTGCGAAAAGTGGTTTTTCAACACTAACACAAGTGCGAAAAGTGGTTTTTCAACACCAACACAAGTGCGAAAAGTGTTTTTTCCACACTAATACAAGTGAAAAAGTGGTTTCCTGCACCAACACAAGTGCGAAAAGTGGTTTTTCAACACTAACACAAGTGCGAAAAGTGGTTTTTCAACACTAACACAAGTGTGAAAAGTGGTTTTTCAACACTATCACAAGTGCAAAAAGTGTTTTTTCCACACTAATACAAGTGCAAAAGTGGTTTCCTGCACCAACACAAGTGCGAAAAGTGGTTTTTCAACACTAACACAAGTGCGAAAAGTGGTTTTTCAACACTAACACAAGTGCGAAAAGTGGTTTTTCAACACTATCACAAGTGCAAAAAGTGTTTTTTCCACACTAATACAAGTGCAAAAGTGGTTTCCTGCACCAACACAAGTGCGAAAAGTGGTTTTTCAACACTAACACAAGTGCGAAAAGTGTTTTTTCAACACTAACACAAGTGCGAAAAGTGGTTTTTCAACACTAACACAAGTGCGAAAAGTGTTTTTTCCACACTAATACAAGTGCAAAAGTGGTTTCCTGCACCAACACAAGTGCGAAAAGTGGTTTTTCAACACTAACACAAGTGCGAAAAGTGGTTTTTCAACACTAACACAAGTGCGAAAAGTGGTTTTTCAACACTAACACAAGTGCGAAAAGTGTTTTTTCCACACTAATACAAGTGCAAAAGTGGTTTCCTGCACCAACACAAGTGCGAAAAGTGATTTTTCAACACTAACACAAGTGCGAAAAGTGTTTTTTCCACACTAATACAAGTGCAAAAGTGGTTTCCTGCACCAACACAAGTGCGAAAAGTGGTTTTTCAACACTAACACAAGTGCGAAAAGTGGTTTTTCAACACTAACACAAGTGCGAAAAGTGTTTTTTCCACACTAATACAAGTGCAAAAGTGGTTTCCTGCACCAACACAAGTGCGAAAAGTGGTTTTTCAACACTAACACAAGTGCGAAAAGTGGTTTTTCAACACTAACACAAGTGCGAAAAGTGGTTTTTCAACACTAACACAAGTGCGAAAAGTGTTTTTTCCACACTAATACAAGTGCAAAAGTGGTTTCCTGCACCAACACAAGTGCGAAAAGTGGTTTTTCAACACTAACTCAAGTGCGAAAAGTGGTTTTTCAACACTAACACAAGTGCGAAAAGTGGTTTTTCAACACTAACACAAGTGCGAAAAGTGTTTTTTCCACACTAATACAAGTGCAAAAGTGGTTTCCTGCACCAACACAAGTGCGAAAAGTGGTTTTTAAACACTAACACAAGTGCGAAAAGTGGTTTTTCAACACTAACACAAGTGCGAAAAGTGGTTTTTCAACACTATCACAAGTGCAAAAAGTGTTTTTTCCACACTAATACAAGTGCAAAAGTGGTTTCCTGCACCAACACAAGTGCGAAAAGTGGTTTTTCAACACTAACACAAGTGTGAAAAGTGTTTTTTCCACAATAATACAAGTGAAAAAGTGGTTTCCTGCACCAACACAAGTGCGAAAAGTGGTTTTTCAACACTAACACAAGTGCAAAAAGTGGTTTTTCAACACTAACACAAGTGCGAAAAGTGATTTTTCAACACTAACACAAGTGCGAAAAGTGTTTTTTCCACACTAATACAAGTGCAAAAGTGGTTTCCTGCACCAACACAAGTGCGAAAAGTGGTTTTTCAACACTAACACAAGTGCGAAAAGTGGTTTTTCAACACTAACACAAGTGTGAAAAGTGGTTTTTCAACACTAACACAAGTGCGAAAAGTGTTTTTTTCCACACTAATACAAGTGCAAAAGTGGTTTCCTGCACCAACACAAGTGCGAAAAGTGGTTTTTCAACACTAACACAAGTGCGAAAAGTGGTTTTTCAACACTAACACAAGTGCGAAAAGTGGTTTTTCAACACTATCACAAGTGCAAAAAGTGTTTTTTCCACACTAATACAAGCGCAAAAGTGGTTTCCTGC
Source organism: Myxine glutinosa (assembly GCF_964187855.1). Taxonomy (NCBI): domain Eukaryota; kingdom Metazoa; phylum Chordata; class Myxini; order Myxiniformes; family Myxinidae; genus Myxine; species Myxine glutinosa. The sequence continues at coordinate 22,031 of NW_027618691.1, forward strand.
ACCAACACAAGTGCGAAAAGTGGTTTTTCAACACTAACACAAGTGCGAAAAGTGGTTTTTCAACACTAACACAAGTGCGAAAAGTGGTTTTTCAACACTAACACAAGTGCGAAAAGTGTTTTTTCCACACTAGTACAAGTGCAAATGTGGTTTCCTGCACCAACACAAGTGCGAAAAGTGGTTTTTCAACACTAACACAAGTGCGAAAAGTGGTTTTTCAACACTAACACAAGTGCCAAAAGTGGTTTTTCAACACTATCACAAGTGCAAAAAGTGTTTTTTCCACACTAATACAAGTGCAAATGTGGTTTCCTGCACCAACACAAGTGCGAAAAGTGGTTTTTCAACACTAACACAAGTGCAAAAAGTGGTTTTTCAACACTAACACAAGTGCGAAAAGTGGTTTTTTAACACTAACACAAGTGCGAAAAGTGTTTTTTCCACACTAATACAACTGCAAAAGTGGTTTCCTGCACCAACACAAGTGCGAAAAGTGGTTTTTCAACACTAACACAAGTGCGAAAAGTGGTTTTTCAACACTAACACAAGTGCGAAAAGTGTTTTTTCCACACTAATACAAGTGCAAAAGTGGTTTCCTGCACCAACACAAGTGCGAAAAGTGGTTTTTCAACACTAACACAAGTGCGAAAAGTGGTTTTTCAACATTAACACAAGTGCAAAAAGTGTTTTTTCCACACTAATACAAGTGCAAATGTGGTTTCCTGCACCAACACAAGTGCGAAAAGTGGTTTTTCAACACTAACACAAGTGCGAAAAGTGGTTTTTCAACACTAACACAAGTGCCAAAAGTGTTTTTTCAACACTATCACAAGTGCAAAAAGTGTTTTTTCCACACTAATACAAGTGCAAATGTGGTTTCCTGCACCAATACAAGTGCGAAAAGTGGTTTTTCAACACTAACACAAGTGCGAAAAGTGGTTTTTCAACACTAACAAAAGTGCGAAAAGTGGTTTTTCAACACTAACACAAGTGCGAAAAGTGTTTTTTCCACACTAATACAAGTGCAAAAGTGGTTTCCTGCACCAACACAAGTGCGAAAAGTGGTTTTTCAACACTAACACAAGTGCGAAAAGTGGTTTTTCAACACTAACACAACTGCGAAAAGTGGTTTTTCAACACTAACACAAGTGCGAAAAGTGTTTTTTCCACACTAATACAAGTGCAAAAGTGGTTTCCTGCATCAACACAAGTGCGAAAAGAGGTTTTTCAACACTAACACAAGTGCGAAAAGTGATTTTTCAACACTAACACAAGTGCGAAAAGTGTTTTTCCACACTAATACAAGTGCAAAAGTGGTTTCCTGCACCAACACAAGTGTGAAAAGTGGTTTTTCAACACTAACACAAGTGCGAAAAGTGGTTTTTCAACACTAACACAAGTGCGAAAAGTGTTTTTTCCACACTAATACAAGTGCAAAAGTGGTTTCCTGCACCAACACAAGTGCGAAAAGTGGTTTTTCAACACTAACACAAGTGCGAAAAGTGGTTTTTCAACACTAACACAAGTGCGAAAAGTGGTTTTTCAACACCAACACAAGTGCGAAAAGTGTTTTTTCCACACTAATACAAGTGAAAAAGTGGTTTCCTGCACCAACACAAGTGCGAAAAGTGGTTTTTCAACACTAACACAAGGGCGAAAAGTGGTTTTTCAACACTAACACAAGTGTGAAAAGTGGTTTTTCAACACTATCACAAGTGCAAAAAGTGTTTTTTCCACACTAATACAAGTGCAAAAGTGGTTTCCTGCACCAACACAAGTGCGAAAAGTGGTTTTTCAACACTAACACAAGTGCGAAAAGTGGTTTTTCAACACTATCACAAGTGCAAAAAGTGTTTTTTCCACACTAATACAAGTGCAAAAGTGGTTTCCTGCACCAACACAAGTGCGAAAAGTGGTTTTTCAACACTAACACAAGTGCGAAAAGTGTTTTTTCAACACTAACACAAGTGCGAAAAGTGGTTTTTCAACACTAACACAAGTGCGAAAAGTGTTTTTTCCACACTAATACAAGTGCAAAAGTGCTTTCCTGCACCAACACAAGTGCGAAAAGTGGTTTTTCAACACTAACACAAGTGCGAAAAGTGGTTTTTCAACACTAACACAAGTGCGAAAAGTGGTTTTTCAACACTAACACAAGTGCGAAAAGTGTTTTTTCCACACTAATACAAGTGCAAAAGTGGTTTCCTGCACCAACACAAGTGCGAAAAGTGATTTTTCAACACTAACACAAGTGCGAAAAGTGTTTTTTCCACACTAATACAAGTGCAAAAGTGGTTTGCTGCACCAACACAAGTGCGAAAAGTGGTTTTTCAACACTAACACAAGTGCGAAAAGTGGTTTTTCAACACTAACACAAGTGCGAAAAGTGTTTTTTCCACACTAATACAAGTGCAAAAGTGGTTTCCTGCACCAACACAAGTGCGAAAAGTGGTTTTTCAACACTAACACAAGTGCGAAAAGTGGTTTTTCAACACTAACACAAGTGCGAAAAGTGGTTTTTCAACACTAACACAAGTGCGAAAAGTGTTTTTTCCACACTAATACAAGTGCAAAAGTGGTTTCCTGCACCAACACAAGTGCGAAAAGTGGTTTTTCAACACTAACTCAAGTGCAAAAAGTGGTTTTTCAACACTAACACAAGTGCGAAAAGTGGTTTTTCAACACTAACACAAGTGCGAAAAGTGTTTTTTCCACACTAATACAAGTGCAAAAGTGGTTTCCTGCACCAACACAAGTGCGAAAAGTGGTTTTTCAACACTAACACAAGTGCGAAAAGTGGTTTTTCAACACTAACACAAGTGCGAAAAGTGGTTTTTCAACACTAACACAAGTGCGAAAAGTGTTTTTTCCACACTAATACAAGTGCAAAAGTGGTTTCCTGCACCAACACAAGTGCGAAAAGTGATTTTTCAACACTAACACAAGTGCAAAAAGTGGTTTTTCAACACTAACACAAGTGCAAAAAGGGTTTTTTCCACACTAATACAAGTGCAAATGTGGTTTCCTGCACCAACACAAGTGCGAAAAGTGTTTTTTCAACACTAACACAAGTGCAAAACGTGGTTTTTCAACACCAACACAAGTTCGAAAAGTGTTTTTTCCACACTAATACAAGTGCAAAAGTGGTTTCCTGCACCAACACAAGTGTGAAAAGTGGTTTTTCAACACTAACACAAGTGCGAAAAGTGGTTTTTCAACACTAACACAAGTGCGAAAAGTGGTTTTTCAACACTATCACAAGTGCAAAAAGTGGTTTTTCAACACTAACTCAAGTGCAAAAAGTGGTTTTTCAACACTAACACAAGTGCGAAAAGTGTTTTTTCCACACTAATACAAGTGCAAAAGTGGTTTCCTGCACCAACACAAGTGCGAAAAGTGGTTTTTCAACACTTACACAAGTGCGAAAAGTGGTTTTTCAACACTAACACAAGTACGAAAAGTGGTTTTTCAACACTAACACAAGTGCGAAAAGTGTTTTTTCCACACTAATACAAGTGCAAAAGTGGTTTCCTGCACCAACACAAGTGCGAAAAGTGGTTTTTCAACACTAACACAAGTACGAAAAGTGGTTTTTCAACACTAACACAAGTGCGAAAAGTGTTTTTTCCACACTAATACAAGTGCAAAAGTGGTTTCCTGCACCAACACTAGTGCGAAAAGTGGTTTTTCAACACTAACACAAGTGCGAAAAGTGGTTTTTCAACACTAACACAAGTGCGAAAAGTGTTTTTTCCACACTAATACAAGTGCAAAAGTGGTTTCCTGCACCAACACAAGTGCGAAAAGTGGTTTTTCAACACTATCACAAGTGCAAAAAGTGTTTTTTCCACACTAGTACAAGTGCAAAAGTGGTTTCCTGCACGAACACAAGTGCGAAAAGTGGTTTTTCAACACTAACACAAGTGTGAAAAGTGGTTTTTCAACACTGACACAAGTGCGAAAAGTGGTTTTTCAACACTAACACAAGTGCGAAAAGTGTTTTTTCCACATTAATACAAGTGCAAAAGTGGTTTCCTGCACCAACACAAGTGCGAAAAGTGGTTTTTCAACACTAACAAAAGTGCGAAAAGTGTTTTTTCAACACTAACACAAGTGCGAAAAGTGGTTTTTCAACACTAACACAAGTGCGAAAAGTGTTTTTTCCACACTAATACAAGTGCAAAAGTGGTTTCCTGCACCAACACAAGTGCGAAAAGTGGTTTTTCAACACTAACACAAGTGCGAAAAGTGTTTTTTCCACACTAACACAAGTGCGAAAAGTGGTTTTTCAACACTAACACAAGTGCGAAAAGTGGTTTTTCAACACTATCACAAGTGCAAAAAGTGGTTTTTCAACACTAACTCAAGTGCGAAAAGTGGTTTTTCAACACTAACACATGTGCGAAAAGTGTTTTTTCCACACTAATACAAGTGCAAAAGTGGTTTCCTGCACCAACACAAGTGCAAAAAGTGGTTTTTCAACACTAACACAAGTACGAAAAGTGGTTTTTCAACACTAACACAAGTGCGAAAAGTGTTTTTTCCACACTAATACAAGTGCAAAAGTGGTTTCCTGCACCAACATTAGTGCGAAAAGTGGTTTTTCAACACTAATACAAGTGCGAAAAGTGGTTTTTCAACACTAACACAAGTGCGAAAAGTGTTTTTTCCACACTAATACAAGTGCAAAAGTGGTTTCCTGCACCAACACAAGTGCGAAAAGTGGTTTTTCAACACTAACACAATTGCGAAAAGTGGTTTTTCAACATTAACACAAGTGCGAAAAGTGGTTTTTCAACACTAACACAAGTGCGAAAAGTGTTTTTTCCACACTAATACAAATGCAAAAGTGGTTTCCTGCACCAACACAAGTGCGAAAAGTGGTTTTTCAACACTAACACAAGTGCGAAAAAGGGTTTTTCAACACTAACACAAGTGCGGAAAGTGGTTTTTCAACACTATCACAAGTGCAAAAAGTGTTTTTTCCACACTAATACAAGTGCAAAAGTGGTTTCCTGCACCAACACAAGTGCGAAAAGTGGTTTTTAAACACTAACACAAGTGTGAAAAGTGGTTTTTCAACACTAACACAAGTGCGAAAAGTGGTTTTTCAACACTATCACAAGTGCAAAAAGTGTTTTTTCCACACTAATACAAGTGCAAAAGTGGTTTCCTGCACCAACACAAGTGCGAAAAGTGGTTTTTCAACACTAACACAAGTGCGAAAAGTGGTTTTTCAACACTAACACAAGTGCGAAAAGTGGTTTTTCAACACTAACACAAGTGTGAAAAGTGTTTTTTCCACAATAATACAAGTGAAAAAGTGGTTTCCTGCACCAACACAAGTGCGAAAAGTGGTTTTTCAACACTAACACAAGTGCAAAAAGTGGTTTTTCAACACTAACACAAGTGCGAAAAGTGGTTTTTCAACACTAACACAAGTGCGAAAAGTGTTTTTTCCACACTAATACAAGTGCAAAAGTGGTTTCCTGCACCAACACAAGTGCGAAAAGTGGTTTTTCAACACTAACACAAGTGCGAAAAGTGGTTTTTCAACACTAACACAAGTGTGAAAAGTGGTTTTTCAACACTAACACAAGTGCGAAAAGTGTTTTTTCCACACTAATACAAGTGCAAAAGTGGTTTCCTGCACCAACACAAGTGCGAAAAGTGGTTTTTCAACACTAACACAAGTGCGAAAAGTGGTTTTTCAACACTAACACAAGGGCGAAAAGTGGTTTTTCAACACTATCACAAGTGCAAAAAGTGTTTTTTCCACACTAATACAAGCGCAAAAGTGGTTTCCTGCACCAACACAAGTGCGAAAAGTGGTTTTTCAACACTAACACAAGTGCGAAAAGTGGTTTTTCAACACTAACACAAGTGCGAAAAGTGGTTTTTCAACACTAACACAAGTGCGAAAAGTGTTTTTTCCACACTAGTACAAGTGCAAATGTGGTTTCCTGCACCAACACAAGTGCGAAAAGTGGTTTTTCAACACTAACACAAGTGCGAAAAGTGGTTTTTCAACACTAACACAAGTGCCAAAAGTGGTTTTTCAACACTATCACAAGTGCAAAAAGTGTTTTTTCCACACTAATACAAGTGCAAATGTGGTTTCCTGCACCAACACAAGTGCGAAAAGTGGTTTTTCAACACTAACACAAGTGCAAAAAGTGGTTTTTCAACACTAACACAAGTGCGAAAAGTGGTTTTTCAACACTAACACAAGTGCGAAAAGTGTTTTTTCCACACTAATACAACTGCAAAAGTGGTTTCCTGCACCAACACAAGTGCGAAAAGTGGTTTTTCAACACTAACACAAGTGCGAAAAGTGGTTTTTCAACACTAACACAAGTGCGAAAAGTGTTTTTTCCACACTAATACAAGTGCAAAAGTGGTTTCCTGCACCAACACAAGTGCGAAAAGTGGTTTTTCAACACTAACACAAGTGCGAAAAGTGGTTTTTCAACACTAACACAAGTGCAAAAAGTGTTTTTTCCACACTAATACAAGTGCAAATGTGGTTTCCTGCACCAACACAAGTGCGAAAAGTGGTTTTTCAACACTAACACAAGTGCGAAAAGTGGTTTTTCAACACTAACACAAGTGCCAAAAGTGGTTTTTCAACACTATCACAAGTGCAAAAAGTGTTTTTTCCACACTAATACAAGTGCAAATGTGGTTTCCTGCACCAACACAAGTGCGAAAAGTGGTTTTTCAACACTAACACAAGTGCGAAAAGTGGTTTTTCAACACTAACAAAAGTGCGAAAAGTGGTTTTTCAACACTAACACAAGTGCGAAAAGTGTTTTTTCCACACTAATACAAGTGCAAAAGTGGTTTCCTGCACCAACACAAGTGCGAAAAGTGGTTTTTCAACACTAACACAAGTGCGAAAAGTGGTTTTTCAACACTAACACAACTGCGAAAAGTGGTTTTTCAACACTAACACAAGTGTGAAAAGTGTTTTTTCCACACTAATACAAGTGCAAAAGTGGTTTCCTGCATCAACACAAGAGCGAAAAGAGGTTTTTCAACACTAACACAAGTGCGAAAAGTGATTTTTCAACACTAACACAAGTGCGAAAAGTGTTTTTCCACACTAATACAAGTGCAAAAGTGGTTTCCTGCACCAACACAAGTGCGAAAAGTGGTTTTTCAACACTAACACAAGTGCGAAAAGTGGTTTTTCAACACTAACACAAGTGCGAAAAGTGTTTTTTCCACACTAATACAAGTGCAAAAGTGGTTTCCTGCACCAACACAAGTGCGAAAAGTGGTTTTTCAACACTAACACAAGTGCGAAAAGTGGTTTTTCAACACTAACACAAGTGCGAAAAGTGGTTTTTCAACACCAACACAAGTGCGAAAAGTGTTTTTTCCACACTAATACAAGTGAAAAAGTGGTTTCCTGCACCAACACAAGTGCGAAAAGTGGTTTTTCAACACTAACACAAGTGCGAAAAGTGGTTTTTCAACACTAACACAAGTGCGAAAAGTGGTTTTTCAACACTATCACAAGTGCAAAAAGTGTTTTTTCCACACTAATACAAGTGCAAAAGTGGTTTCCTGCACCAACACAAGTGCGAAAAGTGGTTTTTCAACACTAACACAAGTGCGAAAAGTGGTTTTTCAACACTAACACAAGTGCGAAAAGTGGTTTTTCAACACTATCACAAGTGCAAAAAGTGTTTTTTCCACACTAATACAAGTGCAAAAGTGGTTTCCTGCACCTACACAAGTGCGAAAAGTGGTTTTTCAATACTAACACAAGTGCGAAAAGTGTTTTTTCAACACTAACACAAGTGCGAAAAGTGGTTTTTCAACACTAACACAAGTGCGAAAAGTGTTTTTTCCACACTAATACAAGTGCAAAAGTGGTTTCCTGCACCAACACAAGTGCGAAAAGTGGTTTTTCAACACTAACACAAGTGCGAAAAGTGGTTTTTCAACACTAACACAAGTGCGAAAAGTGGTTTTTCAACACTAACACAAGTGCGAAAAGTGTTTTTTCCACACTAATACAAGTGCAAAAGTGGTTTCCTGCACCAACACAAGTGCGAAAAGTGATTTTTCAACACTAACACAAGTGCGAAAAGTGTTTTTTCCACACTAATACAAGTGCAAAAGTGGTTTCCTGCACCAACACAAGTGCGAAAAGTGGTTTTTCAACACTAACACAAGTGCGAAAAGTGGTTTTTCAACACTAACACAAGTGCGAAAAGTGTTTTTTCCACACTAATACAAGTGCAAAAGTGGTTTCCTGCACCAACACAAGTGCGAAAAGTGGTTTTTCAACACTAACACAAGTGCGAAAAGTGGTTTTTCAACACTAACACAAGTGCGAAAAGTGGTTTTTCAACACTAACACAAGTGCGAAAAGTGTTTTTTCCACACTAATACAAGTGCAAAAGTGGTTTCCTGCACCAACACAAGTGCGAAAAGTGGTTTTTCAACACTAACTCAAGTGCGAAAAGTGGTTTTTCAACACTAACACAAGTGCGAAAAGTGGTTTTTCAACACTAACACAAGTGCGAAAAGTGTTTTTTCCACACTAATACAAGTGCAAAAGTGGTTTCCTGCACCAACACAAGTGCGAAAAGTGGTTTTTAAACACTAACACAAGTGCGAAAAGTGGTTTTTCAACACTAACACAAGTGCGAAAAGTGGTTTTTCAACACTATCACAAGTGCAAAAAGTGTTTTTTCCACACTAATACAAGTGCAAAAGTGGTTTCCTGCACCAACACAAGTGCGAAAAGTGGTTTTTCAACACTAACACAAGTGTGAAAAGTGTTTTTTCCACAATAATACAAGTGAAAAAGTGGTTTCCTGCACCAACACAAGTGCGAAAAGTGGTTTTTCAACACTAACACAAGTGCAAAAAGTGGTTTTTCAACACTAACACAAGTGCGAAAAGTGATTTTTCAACACTAACACAAGTGCGAAAAGTGTTTTTTCCACACTAATACAAGTGCAAAAGTGGTTTCCTGCACCAACACAAGTGCGAAAAGTGGTTTTTCAACACTAACACAAGTGCGAAAAGTGGTTTTTCAACACTAACACAAGTGTGAAAAGTGGTTTTTCAACACTAACACAAGTGCGAAAAGTGTTTTTTCCACACTAATACAAGTGCAAAAGTGGTTTCCTGCACCAACACAAGTGCGAAAAGTGGTTTTTCAACACTAACACAAGTGCGAAAAGTGGTTTTTCAACACTAACACAAGTGCGAAAAGTGGTTTTTCAACACTATCACAAGTGCAAAAAGTGTTTTTTCCACACTAATACAAGTGCAAAAGTGGTTTCCTGCACCAACACAAGTGCGAAAAGTGGTTTTTCAACACTAACACAAGTGCGAAAAGTGGTTTTTCAACACTAACACAAGTGCGAAAAGTGGTTTTTCAACACTAACACAAGTGCGAAAAGTGTTTTTTCCACACTAGTACAAGTGCAAATGTGGTTTCCTGCACCAACACAAGTGCGAAAAGTGGTTTTTCAACACTAACACAAGTGCGAAAAGTGGTTTTTCAACACTAACACAAGTGCCAAAAGTGGTTTTTCAACACTATCACAAGTGCAAAAAGTGTTTTTTCCACACTAATACAAGTGCAAATGTGGTTTCCTGCACCAACACAAGTGCGAAAAGTGGTTTTTCAACACTAACACAAGTGCAAAAAGTGGTTTTTCAACACTAACACAAGTGCGAAAAGTGGTTTTTCAACACTAACACAAGTGCGAAAAGTGTTTTTTCCACACTAATACAACTGCAAAAGTGGTTTCCTGCACCAACACAAGTGCGAAAAGTGGTTTTTCAACACTAACACAAGTGCGAAAAGTGGTTTTTCAACACTAACACAAGTGCGAAAAGTGTTTTTTCCACACTAATACAAGTGCAAAAGTGGTTTCCTGCACCAACACAAGTGCGAAAAGTGGTTTTTCAACACTAACACAAGTGCGAAAAGTGGTTTTTCAACACTAACACAAGTGCAAAAAGTGTTTTTTCCACACTAATACAAGTGCAAATGTGGTTTCCTGCACCAACACAAGTGCGAAAAGTGGTTTTTCAACACTAACACAAGTGCGAAAAGTGGTTTTTCAACACTAACACAAGTGCCAAAAGTGTTTTTTCAACACTATCACAAGTGCAAAAAGTGTTTTTTCCACACTAATACAAGTGCAAATGTGGTTTCCTGCACCAACACAAGTGCGAAAAGTGGTTTTTCAACACTAACACAAGTGCGAAAAGTGGTTTTTCAACACTAACAAAAGTGCGAAAAGTGGTTTTTCAACACTAACACAAGTGCGAAAAGTGTTTTTTCCACACTAATACAAGTGCAAAAGTGGTTTCCTGCACCAACACAAGTGCGAAAAGTGGTTTTTCAACACTAACACAAGTGCGAAAAGTGGTTTTTCAACACTAACACAACTGCGAAAAGTGGTTTTTCAACACTAACACAAGTGCGAAAAGTGTTTTTTCCACACTAATACAAGTGCAAAAGTGATTTTTCAACACTAACACAAGTGCAAAAGTGGTTTCCTGCATCAACACAAGTGCGAAAAGAGGTTTTTCAACACTAACACAAGTGCGAAAAGTGATTTTTCAACACTAACACAAGTGCGAAAAGTGTTTTTCCACACTAATACAAGTGCAAAAGTGGTTTCCTGCACCAACACAAGTGTGAAAAGTGGTTTTTCAACACTAACACAAGTGCGAAAAGTGGTTTTTCAACACTAACACAAGTGCGAAAAGTGTTTTTTCCACACTAATACAAGTGCAAAAGTGGTTTCCTGCACCAACACAAGTGCGAAAAGTGGTTTTTCAACACTAACACAAGTGCGAAAAGTGGTTTTTCAACACTAACACAAGTGCGAAAAGTGGTTTTTCAACACCAACACAAGTGCGAAAAGTGTTTTTTCCACACTAATACAAGTGAAAAAGTGGTTTCCTGCACCAACACAAGTGCGAAAAGTGGTTTTTCAACACTAACACAAGGGCGAAAAGTGGTTTTTCAACACTAACACAAGTGTGAAAAGTGGTTTTTCAACACTATCACAAGTGCAAAAAGTGTTTTTTCCACACTAATACGAGTGCAAAAGTGGTTTCCTGCACCAACACAAGTGCGAAAAGTGGTTTTTCAACACTAACACAAGTGCGAAAAGTGGTTTTTCAACACAATCACAAGTGCAAAAAGTGTTTTTTCCACACTAATACAAGTGCAAAAGTGGTTTCCTGCACCAACACAAGTGCGAAAAGTGGTTTTTCAACACTAACACAAGTGCGAAAAGTGTTTTTTCAACACTAACACAAGTGCGAAAAGTGGTTTTTCAACACTAACACAAGTGCGAAAAGTGTTTTTTCCACACTAATACAAGTGCAAAAGTGCTTTCCTGCACCAACACAAGTGCGAAAAGTGGTTTTTCAACACTAACACAAGTGCGAAAAGTGGTTTTTCAACACTAACACAAGTGCGAAAAGTGGTTTTTCAACACTAACACAAGTGCGAAAAGTGTTTTTTCCACACTAATACAAGTGCAAAAGTGGTTTCCTGCACCAACACAAGTGCGAAAAGTGATTTTTCAACACTAACACAAGTGCGAAAAGTGTTTTTTCCACACTAATACAAGTGCAAAAGTGGTTTCCTGCACCAACACAAGTGCGAAAAGTGGTTTTTCAACACTAACACAAGTGCGAAAAGTGGTTTTTCAACACTAACACAATTGCGAAAAGTGTTTTTTCCACACTAATACAAGTGCAAAAGTGGTTTCCTGCACCAACACAAGTGCGAAAAGTGGTTTTTCAACACTAACACAAGTGCGAAAAGTGGTTTTTCAACACTAACACAAGTGCGAAAAGTGGTTTTTCAACACTATCACAAGTGCAAAAAGTGTTTTTTCCACACTAATACAAGCGCAAAAGTGGTTTCCTGCACCAACACAAGTGCGAAAAGTGGTTTTTCAACACTAACACAAGTGCGAAAAGTGGTTTTTCAACACTAACACAAGTGCGAAAAGTGGTTTTTCAACACTAACACAAGTGCGAAAAGTGTTTTTTCCACACTAGTACAAGTGCAAATGTGGTTTCCTGCACCAACACAAGTGCGAAAAGTGGTTATTCAACACTAACACAAGTGCGAAAAGTGGTTTTTCAACACTAACACAAGTGCCAAAAGTGGTTTTTCAACACTATCACAAGTGCAAAAAGGGTTTTTCCCACACTAATACAAGTGCAAATGTGGTTTCCTGCACCAACACAAGTGCGAAAAGTGTTTTTTCAACACTAACACAAGTGCAAAAAGTGGTTTTTCAACACTAACACAAGTGCGAAAAGTGGTTTTTCAACACTAACACAAGTGCGAAAAGTGTTTTTTCCACACTAATACAACTGCAAAAGTGGTTTCCTGCACCAACACAAGTGCGAAAAGTGGTTTTTCAACACTAACACAAGTGCGAAAAGTGGTTTTTCAACACTAACACAAGTGCGAAAAGTGTTTTTCCCACACTAATACAAGTGCAAAAGTGGTTTCCTGCACCAACACAAGTGCGAAAAGTGGTTTTTCAACACTAACACAAGTGCGAAAAGTGGTTTTTCAACACTAACACAAGTGCAAAAAGTGTTTTTTCCACACTAATACAAGTGCAAATGTGGTTTCCTGCACCAACACAAGTGCGAAAAGTGGTTTTTCAACACTAACACAAGTGCGAAAAGTGGTTTTTCAACACTAACACAAGTGCCAAAAGTGGTTTTTCAACACTATCACAAGTGCAAAAAGTGTTTTTTCCACACTAATACAAGTGCAAATGTGGTTTCCTGCACCAACACAAGTGCGAAAAGTGGTTTTTCAACACTAACACAAGTGCGAAAAGTGGTTTTTCAACACTAACAAAAGTGCGAAAAGTGGTTTTTCAACACTAACACAAGTGCGAAAAGTGTTTTTTCCACACTAATACAAGTGCAAAAGTGGTTTCCTGCACCAACACAAGTGCGAAAAGTGGTTTTTCAACACTAACACAAGTGCGAAAAGTGGTTTTTCAACACTAACACAAGTGTGAAAAGTGGTTTTTCAACACTAACACAAGTGCGAAAAGTGTTTTTTCCACACTAATACAAGTGCAAAAGTGGTTTCCTGCACCAACACAAGTGCGAAAAGTGGTTTTTCAACACTAACACAAGTGCGAAAAGTGTTTTTTCCACACTAATACAAGTGCAAAAGTGGTTTCCTGCACCAACACAAGTGCGAAAAGTGGTTTTTCAACACTAACACAAGTGCGAAAAGTGGTTTTTCAACACTAACACAAGTGCGAAAAGTGGTTTTTCAACACTATCACAAGTGCAAAAAGTGTTTTTTCCACACTAATACAAGCGCAAAAGTGGTTTCCTGCACCAACACAAGTGCGAAAAGTGGTTTTTCAACACTAACACAAGTGCGAAAAGTGGTTTTTCAACACTAACACAAGTGCGAAAAGTGGTTTTTCAACACTAACACAAGTGCGAAAAGTGTTTTTTCCACACTAGTACAAGTGCAAATGTGGTTTCCTGCACCAACACAAGTGCGAAAAGTGGTTATTCAACACTAACACAAGTGCGAAAAGTGGTTTTTCAACACTAACACAAGTGCCAAAAGTGGTTTTTCAACACTATCACAAGTGCAAAAAGTGTTTTTCCCACACTAATACAAGTGCAAATGTGGTTTCCTGCACCAACACAAGTGCGAAAAGTGGTTTTTCAACACTAACACAAGTGCAAAAAGTGGTTTTTCAACACTAACACAAGTGCGAAAAGTGGTTTTTCAACACTAACACAAGTGCGAAAAGTGTTTTTTCCACACTAATACAACTGCAAAAGTGGTTTCCTGCACCAACACAAGTGCGAAAAGTGGTTTTTCAACACTAACACAAGTGCGAAAAGTGGTTTTTCAACACTAACACAAGTGCGAAAAGTGTTTTTCCCACACTAATACAAGTGCAAAAGTGGTTTCCTGCACCAACACAAGTGCGAAAAGTGGTTTTTCAACACTAACACAAGTGCGAAAAGTGGTTTTTCAACACTAACACAAGTGCAAAAAGTGTTTTTTCCACACTAATACAAGTGCAAATGTGGTTTCCTGCACCAACACAAGTGCGAAAAGTGGTTTTTCAACACTAACACAAGTGCGAAAAGTGGTTTTTCAACACTAACACAAGTGCCAAAAGTGGTTTTTCAACACTATCACAAGTGCAAAAAGTGTTTTTTCCACACTAATACAAGTGCAAATGTGGTTTCCTGCACCAACACAAGTGCGAAAAGTGGTTTTTCAACACTAACACAAGTGCGAAAAGTGGTTTTTCAACACTAACAAAAGTGCGAAAAGTGGTTTTTCAACACTAACACAAGTGCGAAAAGTGTTTTTTCCACACTAATACAAGTGCAAAAGTGGTTTCCTGCACCAACACAAGTGCGAAAAGTGGTTTTTCAACACTAACACAAGTGCGAAAAGTGGTTTTTCAACACTAACACAAGTGTGAAAAGTGGTTTTTCAACACTAACACAAGTGCGAAAAGTGTTTTTTCCACACTAATACAAGTGCAAAAGTGGTTTCCTGCACCAACACAAGTGCGAAAAGTGGTTTTTCAACACTAACACAAGTGCGAAAAGTGGTTTTTCAACACTAACACAAGTGCGAAAAGTGGTTTTTCAACACTAACACAAGTGCGAAAAGTGTTTTTTCCACACTAATACAAGTGCAAAAGTGGTTTCCTGCACCAACACAAGTGCGAAAAGTGATTTTTCAACACTAACACAAGTGCGAAAAGTGTTTTTTCCACACTAATACAAGTGCAAAAGTGGTTTCCTGCACCAACACAAGTGCGAAAAGTGGTTTTTCAACACTAACACAAGTGCGAAAAGTGGTTTTTCAACACTAACACAAGTGCGAAAAGTGTTTTTTCCACACTAATACAAGTGCAAAAGTGGTTTCCTGCACCAACACAAGTGCGAAAAGTGGTTTTTCAACACTAACACAAGTGCGAAAAGTGGTTTTTCAACACTAACACAAGTGCGAAAAGTGGTTTTTCAACACTAACACAAGTGCGAAAAGTATTTTTTCCACACTAATACAAGTGCAAAAGTGGTTTCCTGCACCAACACAAGTGCGAAAAGTGGTTTTTCAACACTAACTCAAGTGCGAAAAGTGGTTTTTCAACACTAACACAAGTGCGAAAAGTGGTTTTTCAACACTAACACAAGTGCGAAAAGTGTTTTTTCCACACTAATACAAGTGCAAAAGTGGTGTCCTGCACCAACACAAGTGCGAAAAGTGGTTTTTCAACACTAACACAAGTGCGAAAAGTGGTTTTTCAACACTAACACAAGTGCAAAAAGTGGTTTTTCAACACTAACACAAGTGCGAAAAGTGTTTTTTCCACACTAATACAAGTGCAAAAGTGGTTTCCTGCACCAACACAAGTGCGAAAAGTGATTTTTCAACACTAACTCAAGTGCAAAAAGTGGTTTTTCAACACTAACACAAGTGTGAAAAGTGGTTTTTCAACACTAACACAAGTGCGAAAAGTGTTTTTTCCACACTAATACAAGTGCAAAAGTGGTTTCCTGCACCAACACAAGTGCGAAAAGTGGTTTTTCAACACTAACACAAGTGCGAAAAGTGGTTTTTCAACACTAACACAAGAGCGAAAAGTGGTTTTTCAACACTAACACAAGTGCGAAAAGTGTTTTTTCCACACTAATACAACTGCAATAGTGGTTTCCTGCACTAACACAATTGCAAAAAGTGGTTTTTCAACACTAACACAAGTGCGAAAAGTGGTTTTTCAACACTAACACAAGTGCGAAAAGTGGTTTTTCAACACTAACACAAGTGCGAAAAGTGTTTTTTCCACACTAATACAAGTGCAAAAGTGGTTTCCTGCACCAACACAAGTGCGAAAAGTGGTTTTTCAACACTAACTCAAGTGCAAAAAGTGGTTTTTCAACACTAACACAAGTGCGAAAAGTGGTTTTTCAACACTAACACAAGTGCGAAAAGTGTTTTTTCCACACTAATACAAGTGCAAAAGTGGTTTCCTGCACCAACACAAGTGCGAAAAGTGGTTTTTCAACACTAACACAAGTGCAAAAAGTGGTTTTTCAACACTAACACAAGTGCGAAAAGTGGTTTTTCAACACTAACACAAGTGCGAAAAGTGTTTTTTCCACACTAATACAAGTGCAAAAGTGGTTTCCTGCACCAACACAAATGCGAAAAGTGATTTTTCAACACTAACACAAGTGCAAACAGTGGTTTTTCAACACTAACACAAGTGCAAAAAGTGTATTTTCCACACTAATACAAGTGCAAATGTGGTTTCCTGCACCAACACAATTGCGAAAAGTGGTTTTTCAACACTAACACAAGTGCGATAAGTGGTTTTTCAACACTAACACAAGTGCCAAAAGTGGTTTTTCAACACTATCACAAGTGCAAAAAGTGTTTTTTCCACACTAATACAAGTGCAAATGTGGTTTCCTGCACCAACACAAGTGCGAAAAGTGGTTTTTCAACACTAACACAAGTGCAAAAAGTGGTTTTTCAACACTAACACAAGTGCGAAAAGTGGTTTTTCAACACTAACACAAGTGCGAAAAGTGTTTTTTCCACACTAATACAACCGCAAAAGTGATTTCCTGCACCAACACAAGTGCGAAAAGTGGTTTTTCAACACTAATACAAGTGCGAAAAGTGGTTTTTCAACACTAACACAAGTGCGAAAAGTGTTTTTCCCAGACTAATACAAGTGCAAAAGTGGTTTCCTGCACCAACACAAGTGCAAAAAGTGGTTTTTCAACACTAACACAAGTGCGAAAAGTGGTTTTTCAACTCTAACACAACTGCGAAAAGTGGTTTTTCAACACTAACACAAGTGCGAAAAGTGTTTTTTCCACACTAATACAAGTGCAAAAGTGGTTTCCTGCACCAACACAAGTGTGAAAAGCGGTTTTTCAACACTAACACAATTGCGAAAAGTGATTTTTCAACACTAACAAGTGCGAAAAGTGTTTTTCCACATTAATACAAGTGCAAAAGTGCACTTTTCAACACAAGTTGCACCAACACAAGTGCGAAAAGTGTTTTTTCAACACTAACACAAGTGCGAAAAGTGGTTTTTCAACACTAACACAAGTGCGAAAAGTGGTTTTTCAACACTAACACAAGTGCGAAAAGTGGTTTTTCAACACCAACACAAGTGCGAAAAGTGTTTTTTCCACACTAATACAAGTGAAAAAGTGGTTTCCTGCACCAACACAAGTGCGAAAAGTGGTTTTTCAACACTAACACAAGTGCGAAAAGTGGTTTTTCAACACTAACACAAGTGTGAAAAGTGGTTTTTCAACACTATCACAAGTGCAAAAAGTGTTTTTTCCACACTAATACAAGTGCAAAAGTGGTTTCCTGCACCAACACAAGTGCAAAAAGTGGTTTTTCAACACTAACACAAGTGCAAAAAGTGTTTTTTCCACACTAATACAAGTGCAAAAGTGGTTTCCTGCACCAACACAAGTGCGAAAAGTGGTTTTTCAACACTAACACAAGTGCAAAAAGTGGTTTTTCAACACTAATACAAGTGCGAAAAGTGGTTTTTCAACACTAACACAAGTGCGAAAAGTGTTTTTTCCACACTAATACAAGTGCAAAAGTGGTTTCCTGCACCAACACAAGTGCGAAAAGTGGTTTTTCAACACTAACACAAGTGCGAAAAGTGTTTTTTCCACACTAATACAAGTGCAAAAGTGGTTTCCTGCACCAACACAAGTGCGAAAAGTGGTTTTTCAACACTAACACAAGTGCGAAAAGTGGTTTTTCAACACTAACACAAGTGCGAAAAGTGGTTTTTCAACACTAACACAAGTGCGAAAAGTGTTTTATCCACACTAATACAAGTGCAAAAGTGGTTTCCTACACCAACACAAGTGCGAAAAGTGGTTTTTCAACACTAACTCAAGTGCGAAAAGTGGTTTTTCAACACTAACACAAGTGCGAAAAGTGTTTTTTCCACACTAATACAAGTGCAAAAGTGGTTTCCTGCACCAACACAAGTGCGAAAAGTGGTTTTTCAACACTAACACAAGTGCGAAAAGTGGTTTTTCAACACTAACACAAGTGCGAAAAGTGGTTTTTCAACACTAACACAAGTGCGAAAAGTGTTTTTTCCACACTAATACAAGTGCAAAAGTGGTTTCCTGCACCAACACAAGTGCGAAAAGTGATTTTTCAACACTAACACAAGTGCAAAAAGTGGTTTTTCAACACTAACACAAGTACAAAAAGTGTTTTTTCCACACTAATACAAGTGCAAAAGTGGTTTCCTGCACCACACAAGTGCGAAAAGTGGTTTTTCAACACTAACACAAGTGCGAAAAGTGTTTTTTCCACACTAATACAAGTGCAAAAGTGGTTTCCTGCACCAACACAAGTGCGAAAAGTGGTTTTTCAACACTAACACAAGTGCGAAAAGTGGTTTTTAAACACTAACACAAGTGCGAAAAGTTTTTTTTCCACACTAATACAAGTGCAAAAGTGGTTTCCTGCACCAACACAAGTGCGAAAAGTGGTTTTTCAACACTAACACAAGTGCGAAAAGTGGTTTTTCAGCACTAACACAAGTGCGAAAAGTGGTTTTTCAACACTAACACAAGTGCGAAAAGTGTTTTTTCCACACTAATACAAGTGCAAAAGTGGTTTCCTGCACCAACACAAGTGCGAAAAGTGGTTTTTCAACACTAACTCAAGTGCGAAAAGTGGTTTTTCAACACTAACACAATTGCGAAAAGTGGTTTTTCAACACTAACACAAGTGCGAAAAGTGTTTTTTCCACACTAATACAAGTGCAAAAGTGGTTTCCTGCACCAACACAAGTGCGAAAAGTGGTTTTTCAACACTAACACAAGTGCGAAAAGTGGTTTTTCAACACTAACACAAGTGCGAAAAGTGGTTTTTCAACACTAACACAAGTGCGAAAAGTGTTTTTTCCACACTAATACAAGTGCAAAAGTGGTTTCCTGCACCAACACAAGTGCGAAAAGTGATTTTTCAACACTAACACAAGTGCAAAAAGTGGTTTTTCAACACTAAC
Source organism: Myxine glutinosa (assembly GCF_964187855.1). Taxonomy (NCBI): domain Eukaryota; kingdom Metazoa; phylum Chordata; class Myxini; order Myxiniformes; family Myxinidae; genus Myxine; species Myxine glutinosa. The sequence goes on from NW_027618691.1 coordinate 41,140, forward strand.
ACAAGTGCAAAAAGAGTTTTTTCCACACTAATACAAGTGCAAATGTGGTTTCCTGCACCAACACAAGTGCGAAAAGTGGTTTTTCAACACTAACACAAGTGCGAAAAGTGGTTTTTCAACACTAACACAAGTGCGAAAAGTGGTTTTTCAACACTAACACAAGTGCGAAAAGTGTTTTTTCCACACTAATACAAGTGCAAAAGTGGTTTCCTGCACCAACACAAGTGCGAAAAGTGGTTTTTCAACACTAACACAAGTGCGAAAAGTGGTTTTTCAACACTAACACAAGAGCGAAAAGTGGTTTTTCAACACTAACACAAGTGCGAAAAGTGTTTTTTCCACACTAATACAACTGCAATAGTGGTTTCCTGCACTAACACAATTGCAAAAAGTGGTTTTTCAACACTAACACAAGTGCGAAAAGTGGTTTTTCAACACTAACACAAGTGCGAAAAGTGGTTTTTCAACACTAACACAAGTGCGAAAAGTGTTTTTTCCACACTAATACAAGTGCAAAAGTGGTTTCCTGCACCAACACAAGTGCGAAAAGTGGTTTTTCAACACTAACTCAAGTGCAAAAAGTGGTTTTTCAACACTAACACAAGTGCGAAAAGTGGTTTTTCAACACTAACACAAGTGCGAAAAGTGTTTTTTCCACACTAATACAAGTGCAAAAGTGGTTTCCTGCACCAACACAAGTGCGAAAAGTGGTTTTTCAACACTAACACAAGTGCAAAAAGTGGTTTTTCAACACTAACACAAGTGCGAAAAGTGGTTTTTCAACACTAACACAAGTGCGAAAAGTGTTTTTTCCACACTAATACAAGTGCAAAAGTGGTTTCCTGCACCAACACAAATGCGAAAAGTGATTTTTCAACACTAACACAAGTGCAAACAGTGGTTTTTCAACACTAACACAAGTGCAAAAAGTGTTTTTTCCACACTAATACAAGTGCAAATGTGCACTTTTCAACACAAGTTGCACCAACACAAGTGCGAAAAGTGTTTTTTCACCACTAACACAAGTGCGAAAAGTGGTTTTTCAACACTAACACAAGTGCGAAAAGTGGTTTTTCAACACTAACACAAGTGCGAAAAGTGTTTTTTCCACACTAATACAAGTGCAAAAGTGGTTTCCTGCACCAACACAAATGCGAAAAGTGATTTTTCAACACTAACACAAGTGCAAACAGTGGTTTTTCAACACTAACACAAGTGCAAAAAGTGTTTTTTCCACACTAATACAAGTGCAAATGTGCACTTTTCAACACAAGTTGCACCAACACAAGTGCGAAAAGTGTTTTTTCACCACTAACACAAGTGCGAAAAGTGGTTTTTCAACACTAACACAAGTGCGAAAAGTGGTTTTTCAACACTAACACAAGTGCGAAAAGTGGTTTTTCAACACCAACACAAGTGCGATAAGTGTTTTTTCCACACTAATACAAGTGAAAAAGTGGTTTCCTGCACCAACACAAGTGCGAAAAGTGGTTTTTCAACACTAACACAAGTGCGAAAAGTGGTTTTTCAACACTAACACAAGTGTGAAAAGGGGTTTTTCAACACTATCACAAGTGCAAAAAGTGTTTTTTCCACACTAATACAAGTGCAAAAGTGGTTTCCTGCACCAACACAAGTGCGAAAAGTGGTTTTTCAACACTAACACAAGTGCAAAAAGTGTTTTTTCCACACTAATACAAGTGCAAAAGTGGTTTCCTGCACCAACACAAGTGCGAAAAGTGGTTTTTCAACACTAACACAAGTGCAAAAAGTGGTTTTTCAACACTAATACAAGTGCGAAAAGTGGTTTTTCAACACTAACACAAGTGCGAAAAGTGTTTTTTCCACACTAATACAAGTGCAAAAGTGGTTTCCTGCACCAACACAAGTGCGAAAAGTGGTTTTTCAACACTAACACAAGTGCGAAAAGTGTTTTTTCCACACTAATACAAGTGCAAAAGTGGTTTCCTGCACCAACACAAGTGCGAAAAGTGGTTTTTCAACACTAACACAAGTGCGAAAAGTGGTTTTTCAACACTAACACAAGTGCGAAAAGTGGTTTTTCAACACTAACACAAGTGCGAAAAGTGTTTTTTCCACACTAATACAAGTGCAAAAGTGGTTTCCTACACCAACACAAGTGCGAAAAGTGGTTTTTCAACACTAACTCAAGTGCGAAAAGTGGTTTTTCAACACTAACACAAGTGCGAAAAGTGTTTTTTCCACACTAATACAAGTGCAAAAGTGGTTTCCTGCACCAACACAAGTGCGAAAAGTGGTTTTTCAACACTAACACAAGTGCGAAAAGTGGTTTTTCAACACTAACACAAGTGCAAAAAGTGGTTTTTCAACACTAACACAAGTGCGAAAAGTGTTTTTTCCACACTAATACAAGTGCAAAAGTGGTTTCCTGCACCAACACAAGTGCGAAAAGTGATTTTTCAACACTAACACAAGTGCAAAAAGTGGTTTTTCAACACTAACACAAGTGCAAAAAGTGTTTTTTCCACACTAATACAAGTGCAAAGTGGTTTCCTGCACCACACAAGTGCGAAAAGTGGTTTTTCAACACTAACACAAGTGCGAAAAGTGTTTTTTCCACACTAATACAAGTGCAAAAGTGGTTTCCTGCACCAACACAAGTGCGAAAAGTGGTTTTTCAACACTAACACAAGTGCGAAAAGTGGTTTTTAAACACTAACACAAGTGCGAAAAGTGTTTTTTCCACACTAATACAAGTGCAAAAGTGGTTTCCTGCACCAACACAAGTGCGAAAAGTGGTTTTTCAACACTAACACAAGTGCGAAAAGTGGTTTTTCAGCACTAACACAAGTGCGAAAAGTGGTTTTTCAACACTAACACAAGTGCGAAAAGTGTTTTTTCCACACTAATACAAGTGCAAAAGTGGTTTCCTGCACCAACACAAGTGCGAAAAGTGGTTTTTCAACACTAACTCAAGTGCGAAAAGTGGTTTTTCAACACTAACACAATTGCGAAAAGTGGTTTTTCAACACTAACACAAGTGCGAAAAGTGTTTTTTCCACACTAATACAAGTGCAAAAGTGGTTTCCTGCACCAACACAAGTGCGAAAAGTGGTTTTTCAACACTAACACAAGTGCGAAAAGTGGTTTTTCAACACTAACACAAGTGCGAAAAGTGGTTTTTCAACACTAACACAAGTGCGAAAAGTGTTTTTTCCACACTAATACAAGTGCAAAAGTGGTTTCCTGCACCAACACAAGTGCGAAAAGTGATTTTTCAACACTAACACAAGTGCAAAAAGTGGTTTTTCAACACTAACACAAGTGCAAAAAGTGTTTTTTCCACACTAATACAAGTGCAAATGTGGTTTCCTGCACCAACACAAGTGCGAAAAGTGGTTTTTCAACACTAACACAAGTGCGAAAAGTGGTTTTTCAACACTAACACAAGTGCGAAAAGTGGTTTTTCAACACTAACACAAGTGCGAAAAGTGTTTTTTCCACACTAATACAAGTGCAAAAGTGGTTTCCTGCACCAACACAAGTGCGAAAAGTGGTTTTTCAACACTAACACAAGTGCGAAAAGTGGTTTTTCAACACTAACACAAGAGCGAAAAGTGGTTTTTCAACACTAACACAAGTGCGAAAAGTGTTTTTTCCACACTAATACAACTGCAATAGTGGTTTCCTGCACTAACACAATTGCAAAAAGTGGTTTTTCAACACTAACACAAGTGCGAAAAGTGGTTTTTCAACACTAACACAAGTGCGAAAAGTGGTTTTTCAACACTAACACAAGTGCGAAAAGTGTTTTTTCCACACTAATACAAGTGCAAAAGTGGTTTCCTGCACCAACACAAGTGCGAAAAGTGGTTTTTCAACACTAACTCAAGTGCAAAAAGTGGTTTTTCAACACTAACACAAGTGCGAAAAGTGGTTTTTCAACACTAACACAAGTGCGAAAAGTGTTTTTTCCACACTAATACAAGTGCAAAAGTGGTTTCCTGCACCAACACAAGTGCGAAAAGTGGTTTTTCAACACTAACACAAGTGCAAAAAGTGGTTTTTCAACACTAACACAAGTACGAAAAGTGGTTTTTCAACACTAACACAAGTGCGAAAAGTGTTTTTTCCACACTAATACAAGTGCAAAAGTGGTTTCCTGCACCAACACAAATGCGAAAAGTGATTTTTCAACAATAACACAAGTGCAAACAGTGGTTTTTCAACACTAACACAAGTGCAAAAAGTGTTTTTTCCACACTAATACAAGTGCAAATGTGGTTTCCTGCACCAACACAATTGCGAAAAGTGGTTTTTCAACACTAACACAAGTGCGATAAGTGGTTTTTCAACACTAACACAAGTGCCAAAAGTGGTTTTTCAACACTATCACAAGTGCAAAAAGTGTTTTTTCCACACTAATACAAGTGCAAAAGTGGTTTCCTGCACCAACACAAGTGCGAAAAGTGGTTTTTCAACACTAACACAAGTGCAAAAAGTGGTTTTTCAACACTAACACAAGTGCGAAAAGTGGTTTTTCAACACTAACACAAGTGCGAAAAGTGTTTTTTCCACACTAATACAACTGCAAAAGTGATTTCCTGCACCAACACAAGTGCGAAAAGTGGTTTTTCAACACTAACACAAGTGCGAAAAGTGGTTTTTCAACACTAACACAAGTGCGAAAAGTGTTTTTCCCAGACTAATACAAGTGCAAAAGTGGTTTCCTGCACCAACACAAGTGCAAAAAGTGGTTTTTCAACACTAACACAAGTGCGAAAAGTGGTTTTTCAACTCTAACACAACTGCGAAAAGTGGTTTTTCAACACTAACACAAGTGCGAAAAGTGTTTTTTCCACACTAATACAAGTGCAAAAGTGGTTTCCTGCACCAACACAAGTGTGAAAAGAGGTTTTTCAACACTAACACAATTGCGAAAAGTGATTTTTCAACACTAACAAGTGCGAAAAGTGTTTTTCCACACTAATACAAGTGCAAAAGTGCACTTTTCAACACAAGTTGCACCAACACAAGTGCGAAAAGTGTTTTTTCAACACTAACACAAGTGCGAAAAGTGGTTTTTCAACACTAACACAAGTGCGAAAAGTGGTTTTTCAACACTAACACAAGTGCGAAAAGTGGTTTTTCAACACCAACACAAGTGCGAAAAGTGTTTTTTCCACACTAATACAAGTGAAAAAGTGGTTTCCTGCACCAACACAAGTGCGAAAAGTGGTTTTTCAACACTAACACAAGTGCGAAAAGTGGTTTTTCAACACTAACACAAGTGTGAAAAGTGGTTTTTCAACACTATCACAAGTGCAAAAAGTGTTTTTTCCACACTAATACAAGTGCAAAAGTGGTTTCCTGCACCAACACAAGTGCGAAAAGTGGTTTTTCAACACTAACACAAGTGCAAAAAGTGTTTTTTCCACACTAATACAAGTGCAAAAGTGGTTTCCTGCACCAACACAAGTGCGAAAAGTGGTTTTTCAACACTAACACAAGTGCAAAAAGTGGTTTTTCAACACTAATACAAGTGCGAAAAGTGGTTTTTCAACACTAACACAAGTGCGAAAAGTGTTTTTTCCACACTAATACAAGTGCAAAAGTGGTTTCCTGCACCAACACAAGTGCGAAAAGTGGTTTTTCAACACTAACACAAGTGCGAAAAGTGTTTTTTCCACACTAATACAAGTGCAAAAGTGGTTTCCTGCACCAACACAAGTGCGAAAAGTGGTTTTTCAACACTAACACAAGTGCGAAAAGTGGTTTTTCAACACTAACACAAGTGCGAAAAGTGGTTTTTCAACACTAACACAAGTGCGAAAAGTGTTTTTTCCACACTAATACAAGTGCAAAAGTGGTTTCCTACACCAACACAAGTGCGAAAAGTGGTTTTTCAACACTAACTCAAGTGCGAAAAGTGGTTTTTCAACACTAACACAAGTGCGAAAAGTGTTTTTTCCACACTAATACAAGTGCAAAAGTGGTTTCCTGCACCAACACAAGTGCGAAAAGTGGTTTTTCAACACTAACACAAGTGCGAAAAGTGGTTTTTCAACACTAACACAAGTGCGAAAAGTGGTTTTTCAACACTAACACAAGTGCGAAAAGTGTTTTTTCCACACTAATACAAGTGCAAAAGTGGTTTCCTGCACCAACACAAGTGCGAAAAGTGATTTTTCAACACTAACACAAGTGCAAAAAGTGGTTTTTCAACACTAACACAAGTGCAAAAAGTGTTTTTTCCACACTAATACAAGTGCAAAAGTGGTTTCCTGCACCACACAAGTGCGAAAAGTGGTTTTTCAACACTAACACAAGTGCGAAAAGTGTTTTTTCCACACTAATACAAGTGCAAAAGTGGTTTCCTGCACCAACACAAGTGCGAAAAGTGGTTTTTCAACACTAACACAAGTGCGAAAAGTGGTTTTTAAACACAAACACAAGTGCGAAAAGTGTTTTTTTCCACACTAATACAAGTGCAAAAGTGGTTTCCTGCACCAACACAAGTGCGAAAAGTGGTTTTTCAACACTAACACAAGTGCGAAAAGTGGTTTTTCAGCACTAACACAAGTGTGAAAAGTGGTTTTTCAACACTAACACAAGTGCGAAAAGTGTTTTTTCCACACTAATACAAGTGCAAAAGTGGTTTCCTGCACCAACACAAGTGCGAAAAGTGGTTTTTCAACACTAACTCAAGTGCGAAAAGTGGTTTTTCAACACTAACACAATTGCGAAAAGTGGTTTTTCAACACTAACACAAGTGCGAAAAGTGTTTTTTCCACACTAATACAAGTGCAAAAGTGGTTTCCTGCACCAACACAAGTGCGAAAAGTGGTTTTTCAACACTAACACAAGTGCGAAAAGTGGTTTTTCAACACTAACACAAGTGCGAAAAGTGGTTTTTCAACACTAACACAAGTGCGAAAAGTGTTTTTTCCACACTAATACAAGTGCAAAAGTGGTTTCCTGCACCAACACAAGTGCGAAAAGTGATTTTTCAACACTAACACAAGTGCAAAAAGTGGTTTTTCAACACTAACACAAGTGCAAAAAGTGTTTTTTCCACACTAATACAAGTGCAAATGTGGTTTCCTGCACCAACACAAGTGCGAAAAGTGGTTTTTCAACACTAACACAAGTGCGAAAAGTGGTATTTCAACACTAACACAAGTGCCAAAAGTGGTTTTTCAACACTATCGCAAGTGCAAAAAGTGTTTTTTCCACACTAATACAAGTGCAAATGTGGTTTCCTGCACCAACACAAGTGCGAAAAGTGGTTTTTCAACACTAACACAAGTGCAAAAAGTGGTTTTTCAACACTAACACAAGTGCGAAAAGTGGTTTTTCAACACTAACACAAGTGTGAAAAGTGTTTTTTCCACACTAATACAACTGCAAAAGTGGTTTCCTGCACCAACACAAGTGCGAAAAGTGGTTTTTCAACAATAACACAAGTGCGAAAAGTGGTTTTTCAACACTAACACAAGTGCGAAAAGTGTTTTTTCCACACTAATACAAGTGCAAAAGTGGTTTCCTGCAACAACACAAGTGCGAAAAGTGGTTTTTCAACACTAACACAAGTGCGAAAAGTGGTTTTTCAACACTAACACAAGTGCGAAAAGTGGTTTTTCAACACTAACACAAGTGCGAAAAGTGTTTTTTCCACACTAATACAAGTGCAAAAGTGGTTTCCTGCACCAACACAAGTGCAAAAAGTGGTTTTTCAACACTAACACAAGTGCGAAAAGTGGATTTTCAACACTAACACAACTGCGAAAAGTGGTTTTTCAACACTAACACAAGTGCGAAAAGTGGTTTTTCAACACTAACACAACTGCGAAAAGTGTTTTTTCCACACTAATACAACTGCAAAAGTGGTTTCCTGCACCAACACAAGTGCGAAAAGTGGTTTTTCAACACTAACACAAGTGCGAAAAGTGGTTTTTCAACACTAACACAAGTGCGAAAAGTGGTTTTTCAACACTAACACAAGTGCGAAAAGTGGTTTTTAAACACTAACACAAGTGCGAAAAGTGTTTTTTCCACACTAATACAAGTGCAAAAGTGGTTTCCTGCACCAACACAAGTGCAAAAAGTGGTTTTTCAACACTAACACAAGTGCGAAAAGTGGTGTTTCAACACTAACACAAGTGCGAAAAGAGGTTTTTCAACACAATCACAAGTGCAAAAAGTGTTTTTTCCACACTTATACAAGTGCAAAAGTGGTTTCCTGCACCAATACAAGTGCGAAAAGTAGTTTTTCAACACTAACACAAGTGCGAAAAGTGGTTTTTCAACACTAACAAGTGCGAAAAGTGTTTTTTCCACACTAATACAAGTGCAAAAGTGGTTTCCTGCACCAACACAAGTGCGAAAAGTGGTTTTTCAACACTAACACAAGTGCGAAAAGTGGTTTTTCAACGCTAACACAAGTGCGAAAAGTGGTTTTTCAACACTAACACAAGTGCAAAAAGTGTTTTTTCCACACTAATACAAGTGCAAAAGTGGTTTCCTGCACCAACGCAAGTGCGAAAAGTGGTTTTTCAACACTAACATAAGTGCGAAATGTGGTTTTTCAACACTAACACAAGTGTGAAAAGTGGTTTTTCAACACTAACACAAGTGCGAAAAGTGGTTTTTCAACACTAACACAAGTGCGAAAAGTGTTTTTTCCACACTAATACAACTGCAAAAGTGGTTTCCTGCACTAACACAATTGCGAAAAGTGGTTTTTCAACACAAACACAAGTGCGAAAAGTGGTTTTTCAACACTAACACAAGTGCGAAAAGTGTTTTTTCCACACTAATACAAGTGCAAAAGTGGTTTCCTGCACCAACACAAGTGCGAAAAGTGGTTTTTCAACACTAACACAAGTGCGAAAAGTGGTTTTTCAACACTAACACAAGTGCGAAAAGTGTTTTTTCCACACTAATACAAGTGCAAAAGTGGTTTCCTGCATCAACACCAGTGCGAAAAGTGGTTTTTCAACACTAACACAAGTGCGAAAAGTGTTTTTTCAACACTAACACAAGTGCGAAAAGTGGATTTTTCAACACTATCACAAGTGCAAAAAGTGTTTTTTCCACACTAATACAAGTGCAAAAGTGGTTTCCTGCACCAACACAAGTGCGAAAAGTGTTTTTTCAACACTAACACAAGTGCGAAAAGTGGTTTTTCAACACTAACACAAGTGCGAAAAGTGGTTTTTCAACACTAACACAAGTTCGAAAAGTGTTTTTTCCACACTAATACAAGTGCAAAAGTGGTTTCCTGCACCAACACAAGTGCGAAAAGTGTTTTTTCAACACTAACACAGTGCGAAAAGTGGTTTTTCAACACTAACACAAGTGCGAAAAGTGGTTTTTCAACACTAACACAAGTGCGAAAAGTGGTTTTTCAACACTATCACAAGTGCAAAAAGTGGTTTTTCAACACTAACACAATTGCGAAAAGTGGTTTTTCAACACTATCACAAGTGCAAAAAGTGTTTTTTCCACACTAATACAAGTGCAAATGTGGTTTCCTGCACCAACACAAGTGCGAAAAGTGGTTTTTCAACACTAACAGAAGTGCGAAAAGTGGTTTTTCAACACTATCACAAGTGCGAAAAGTGGTTTTTCAACACTAACACAAGTGCGAAAAGTGGTTTTTCAACAATATCACAAGTGCAAAAAGTGTTTTTTCCACACTAATACAAGTGCAAATGTGGTTTCCTGCACCAACACAAGTGCGAAAAGGGGTTTTTCAACACTAACACAAGTGCGAAAAGTGGTTTTTCAACACTAACACAAGTGCGAAAAGTGGTTTTTCAACATTAACACAAGTGCGAAAAGTGATTTTTCCACACTAATACAACTGCAAAAGTGGTTTCCTGCACCAACACAAGTGCGAAAAGTGTTTTTTCAACACTAACACAAGTGCGAAAAGTGGTTTTTCAACACTAACACAAGTGCGAAAAGTGTTTTTTCCACACTAATACAAGTGCAAAAGTGGTTTCCTGCACCAACACAAGTGCGAAAAGTGGTTTTTCAACACTAACACAAGTGCGAAAAGTGGTTTTTCAACACTAACACAAGTGCCAAAAGTGGTTTTTCAACACTATCGCAAGTGCAAAAAGTGTTTTTTCCACACTAATACAAGTGCAAATGTGGTTTCCTGCACCAACACAAGTGCGAAAAGTGGTTTTTCAACACTAACACAAGTGCAAAAAGTGGTTTTTCAACACTAACACAAGTGCGAAAAGTGGTTTTTCAACACTAACACAAGTGTGAAAAGTGTTTTTTCCACACTAATACAACTGCAAAAGTGGTTTCCTGCACCAACACAAGTGCGAAAAGTGGTTTTTCAACACTAACACAAGTGCGAAAAGTGGTTTTTCAACACTAACACAAGTGCGAAAAGTGGTTTTTCAACACTAACACAAGTGCGAAAAGTGTTTTTTCCACACTAATACAAGTGCAAAAGTGGTTTCCTGCACCAACACAAGTGCGAAAAGTGGTTTTTCAACACTAACACAAGTGCGAAAAGTGGGTTTTCAACACTAACACAACTGCGAAAAGTGGTTTTTCAACACTAACACAAGTGCGAAAAGTGGTTTTTCAACACTAACACAACTGCGAAAAGTGTTTTTTCCACACTAATACAACTGCAAAAGTGGTTTCCTGCACCAAAACAAGTGCGAAAAGTGGTTTTTCAACACTAACACAAGTGCGAAAAGTGGTTTTTCAACACTAACACAAGTGCGAAAAGTGGTTTTTCAACACTAACACAAGTGCGAAAAGTGGTTTTTAAACACTAACACAAGTGCGAAAAGTGTTTTTTCCACACTAATACAAGTGCAAAAGTGGTTTCCTGCACCAACACAAGTGCAAAAAGTGGTTTTTCAACACTAACACAAGTGCGAAAAGTGGTTTTTCAACACTAACACAAGTGCGAAAAGAGGTTTTTCAACACAATCACAAGTGCAAAAAGTGTTTTTTCCACAATTATACAAGTGCAAAAGTGGTTTCCTGCACCAATACAAGTGCGAAAAGTGGTTTTTCAACACTAACACAAGTGCGAAAAGTGGTTTTTCAACACTAACAAGTGCGAAAAGTGTTTTTTCCACACTAATACAAGTGCAAAAGTGGTTTCCTGCACCAACACAAGTGCGAAAAGTGGTTTTTCAACACTAACACAAGTGCGAAAAGTGGTTTTTCAACGCTAACACAAGTGCGAAAAGTGGTTTTTCAACACTAACACAAGTGCGAAAAGTGTTTTTTCCACACTAATACAAGTGCAAAAGTGGTTTCCTGCACCAACACAAGTGCGAAAAGTGGTTTTTCAACACTAACATAAGTGCGAAATGTGGTTTTTCAACACTAACACAAGTGTGAAAAGTGGTTTTTCAACACTAACACAAGTGCGAAAAGTGGTTTTTCAACACTAACACAAGTGTGAAAAGTGTTTTTTCCACACTAATACAACTGCAAAAGTGGTTTCCTGCACCAACACAAGTGCGAAAAGTGGTTTTTCAACAATAACACAAGTGCGAAAAGTGGTTTTTCAACACTAACACAAGTGCGAAAAGTGTTTTTTCCACACTAATACAAGTGCAAAAGTGGTTTCCTGCAACAACACAAGTGCGAAAAGTGGTTTTTCAACACTAACACAAGTGCGAAAAGTGGTTTTTCAACACTAACACAAGTGCGAAAAGTGGTTTTTCAACACTAACACAAGTGCGAAAAGTGTTTTTTCCACACTAATACAAGTGCAAAAGTGGTTTCCTGCACCAACACAAGTGCAAAAAGTGGTTTTTCAACACTAACACAAGTGCGAAAAGTGGATTTTCAACACTAACACAACTGCGAAAAGTGGTTTTTCAACACTAACACAAGTGCGAAAAGTGGTTTTTCAACACTAACACAACTGCGAAAAGTGTTTTTTCCACACTAATACAACTGCAAAAGTGGTTTCCTGCACCAACACAAGTGCGAAAAGTGGTTTTTCAACACTAACACAAGTGCGAAAAGTGGTTTTTCAACACTAACACAAGTGCGAAAAGTGGTTTTTCAACACTAACACAAGTGCGAAAAGTGGTTTTTAAACACTAACACAAGTGCGAAAAGTGTTTTTTCCACACTAATACAAGTGCAAAAGTGGTTTCCTGCACCAACACAAGTGCAAAAAGTGGTTTTTCAACACTAACACAAGTGCGAAAAGTGGTGTTTCAACACTAACACAAGTGCGAAAAGAGGTTTTTCAACACAATCACAAGTGCAAAAAGTGTTTTTTCCACACTTATACAAGTGCAAAAGTGGTTTCCTGCACCAATACAAGTGCGAAAAGTAGTTTTTCAACACTAACACAAGTGCGAAAAGTGGTTTTTCAACACTAACAAGTGCGAAAAGTGTTTTTTCCACACTAATACAAGTGCAAAAGTGGTTTCCTGCACCAACACAAGTGCGAAAAGTGGTTTTTCAACACTAACACAAGTGCGAAAAGTGGTTTTTCAACGCTAACACAAGTGCGAAAAGTGGTTTTTCAACACTAACACAAGTGCAAAAAGTGTTTTTTCCACACTAATACAAGTGCAAAAGTGGTTTCCTGCACCAACGCAAGTGCGAAAAGTGGTTTTTCAACACTAACATAAGTGCGAAATGTGGTTTTTCAACACTAACACAAGTGTGAAAAGTGGTTTTTCAACACTAACACAAGTGCGAAAAGTGGTTTTTCAACACTAACACAAGTGCGAAAAGTGTTTTTTCCACACTAATACAACTGCAAAAGTGGTTTCCTGCACTAACACAATTGCGAAAAGTGGTTTTTCAACACAAACACAAGTGCGAAAAGTGGTTTTTCAACACTAACACAAGTGCGAAAAGTGTTTTTTCCACACTAATACAAGTGCAAAAGTGGTTTCCTGCACCAACACAAGTGCGAAAAGTGGTTTTTCAACACTAACACAAGTGCGAAAAGTGGTTTTTCAACACTAACACAAGTGCGAAAAGTGTTTTTTCCACACTAATACAAGTGCAAAAGTGGTTTCCTGCATCAACACCAGTGCGAAAAGTGGTTTTTCAACACTAACACAAGTGCGAAAAGTGTTTTTTCAACACTAACACAAGTGCGAAAAGTGGATTTTTCAACACTATCACAAGTGCAAAAAGTGTTTTTTTCCACACTAATACAAGTGCAAAAGTGGTTTCCTGCACCAACACAAGTGCGAAAAGTGTTTTTTCAACACTAACACAAGTGCGAAAAGTGGTTTTTCAACACTAACACAAGTGCGAAAAGTGGTTTTTCAACACTAACACAAGTTCGAAAAGTGTTTTTTCCACACTAATACAAGTGCAAAAGTGGTTTCCTGCACCAACACAAGTGCGAAAAGTGTTTTTTCAACACTAACACAGTGCGAAAAGTGGTTTTTCAACACTAACACAAGTGCGAAAAGTGGTTTTTCAACACTAACACAAGTGCGAAAAGTGGTTTTTCAACACTATCACAAGTGCAAAAAGTGGTTTTTCAACACTAACACAATTGCGAAAAGTGGTTTTTCAACACTATCACAAGTGCAAAAAGTGTTTTTTCCACACTAATACAAGTGCAAATGTGGTTTCCTGCACCAACACAAGTGCGAAAAGTGGTTTTTCAACACTAACAGAAGTGCGAAAAGTGGTTTTTCAACACTATCACAAGTGCGAAAAGTGGTTTTTCAACACTAACACAAGTGCGAAAAGTGGTTTTTCAACAATATCACAAGTGCAAAAAGTGTTTTTTCCACACTAATACAAGTGCAAATGTGGTTTCCTGCACCAACACAAGTGCGAAAAGGGGTTTTTCAACACTAACACAAGTGCGAAAAGTGGTTTTTCAACACTAACACAAGTGCGAAAAGTGGTTTTTCAACATTAACACAAGTGCGAAAAGTGATTTTTCCACACTAATACAACTGCAAAAGTGGTTTCCTGCACCAACACAAGTGCGAAAAGTGTTTTTTCAACACTAACACAAGTGCGAAAAGTGGTTTTTCAACACTAACACAAGTGCGAAAAGTGTTTTTTCCACACTAATACAAGTGCAAAAGTGGTTTCCTGCACCAACACAAGTGCGAAAAGTGGTTTTTCAACACTAACACAAGTGCGAAAAGTGGTTTTTCAACACTAACACAAGTGCCAAAAGTGGTTTTTCAACACTATCGCAAGTGCAAAAAGTGTTTTTTCCACACTAATACAAGTGCAAATGTGGTTTCCTGCACCAACACAAGTGCGAAAAGTGGTTTTTCAACACTAACACAAGTGCAAAAAGTGGTTTTTCAACACTAACACAAGTGCGAAAAGTGGTTTTTCAACACTAACACAAGTGTGAAAAGTGTTTTTTCCACACTAATACAACTGCAAAAGTGGTTTCCTGCACCAACACAAGTGCGAAAAGTGGTTTTTCAACACTAACACAAGTGCGAAAAGTGGTTTTTCAACACTAACACAAGTGCGAAAAGTGGTTTTTCAACACTAACACAAGTGCGAAAAGTGTTTTTTCCACACTAATACAAGTGCAAAAGTGGTTTCCTGCACCAACACAAGTGCGAAAAGTGGTTTTTCAACACTAACACAAGTGCGAAAAGTGGGTTTTCAACACTAACACAACTGCGAAAAGTGGTTTTTCAACACTAACACAAGTGCGAAAAGTGGTTTTTCAACACTAACACAACTGCGAAAAGTGTTTTTTCCACACTAATACAACTGCAAAAGTGGTTTCCTGCACCAAAACAAGTGCGAAAAGTGGTTTTTCAACACTAACACAAGTGCGAAAAGTGGTTTTTCAACACTAACACAAGTGCGAAAAGTGGTTTTTCAACACTAACACAAGTGCGAAAAGTGGTTTTTAAACACTAACACAAGTGCGAAAAGTGTTTTTTCCACACTAATACAAGTGCAAAAGTGGTTTCCTGCACCAACACAAGTGCAAAAAGTGGTTTTTCAACACTAACACAAGTGCGAAAAGTGGTTTTTCAACACTAACACAAGTGCGAAAAGAGGTTTTTCAACACAATCACAAGTGCAAAAAGTGTTTTTTCCACAATTATACAAGTGCAAAAGTGGTTTCCTGCACCAATACAAGTGCGAAAAGTGGTTTTTCAACACTAACACAAGTGCGAAAAGTGGTTTTTCAACACTAACAAGTGCGAAAAGTGTTTTTTCCACACTAATACAAGTGCAAAAGTGGTTTCCTGCACCAACACAAGTGCGAAAAGTGGTTTTTCAACACTAACACAAGTGCGAAAAGTGGTTTTTCAACGCTAACACAAGTGCGAAAAGTGGTTTTTCAACACTAACACAAGTGCGAAAAGTGTTTTTTCCACACTAATACAAGTGCAAAAGTGGTTTCCTGCACCAACACAAGTGCGAAAAGTGGTTTTTCAACACTAACATAAGTGCGAAATGTGGTTTTTCAACACTAACACAAGTGTGAAAAGTGGTTTTTCAACACTAACACAAGTGCGAAAAGTGGTTTTTCAACACTAACACAAGTGCGAAAAGTGTTTTTTCCACACTAATACAACTGCAAAAGTGGTTTCCTGCACTAACACAATTGCGAAAAGTGGTTTTTCAACACAAACACAAGTGAGAAAAGTGGTTTTTCAACACTAACACAAGTGCGAAAAGTGTTTTTTCCACACTAATACAAGTGCAAAAGTGGTTTCCTGCACCAACACAAGTGCGAAAAGTGGTTTTTCAACACTAACACAAGTGCGAAAAGTGGTTTTTCAACACTAACACAAGAGCGAAAAGTGGTTTTTCAACACTAACACAAGTGCGAAAAGTGTTTTTTCCACACTAATACAACTGCAAAAGTGGTTTCCTGCACTAACACAATTGTGAAAAGTGGTTTTTCAACACTAACACAAGTACGAAAAGTGGTTTTTCAACACTAACACAAGTGCGAAAAGTGGTTTTTCAACACTAACACAAGTGCGAAAAGTGTTTTTTCCACACTAATACAAGTGCAAAAGTGGTTTCCTGCATCAACACCAGTGCGAAAAGTGGTTTTTCAACACTAACACAAGTGCAAAAAGTGTTTTTTCAACACTAACACAAGTGCGAAAAGTGGATTTTTCAACACTATCACAAGTGCAAAAAGTGTTTTTTCCACACTAATACAAGTGCAAAAGTGGTTTCCTGCACCAACACAAGTGCGAAAAGTGTTTTTTCAACACTAACACAAGTGCGAAAAGTGGTTTTTCAACACTAACACAAGTGCGAAAAGTGGTTTTTCAACACTAACACAAGTTCGAAAAGTGTTTTTTCCACACTAATACAAGTGCAAAAGTGGTTTCCTGCACCAACACAAGTGCGAAAAGTGTTTTTTCAACACTAACACAAGTGCGAAAAGTGGTTTTTCAACACTAACACAAGTGCGAAAAGTGGTTTTTCAACACTAACACAAGTGCGAAAAGTGGTTTTTCAACACTATCACAAGTGCAAAAAGTGGTTTTTCAACACTAACACAAGTGCGAAAAGTGGTTTTTCAACACTAACAAGTGCGAAAAGTGTTTTTTCCACACTAATACAAGTGCAAAAGTGGTTTCCTGCACCAACACAAGTGCGAAAAGTGGTTTTTCAACACTAACACAAGTGCGAAAAGTGGTTTTTCAACGCTAACACAAGTGCGAAAAGTGGTTTTTCAACACTAACACAAGTGCGAAAAGTGTTTTTTCCACACTAATACAAGTGCAAAAGTGGTTTCCTGCACCAACACAAGTGCGAAAAGTGGTTTTTCAACACTAACATAAGTGCGAAATGTGGTTTTTCAACACTAACACAAGTGTGAAAAGTGGTTTTTCAACACTAACACAAGTGCGAAAAGTGGTTTTTCAACACTAACACAAGTGCGAAAAGTGTTTTTTCCACACTAATACAACTGCAAAAGTGGTTTCCTGCACTAACACAATTGCGAAAAGTGGTTTTTCAACACAAACACAAGTGAGAAAAGTGGTTTTTCAACACTAACACAAGTGCGAAAAGTGTTTTTTCCACACTAATACAAGTGCAAAAGTGGTTTCCTGCACCAACACAAGTGCGAAAAGTGGTTTTTCAACACTAACACAAGTGCGAAAAGTGGTTTTTCAACACTAACACAAGAGCGAAAAGTGGTTTTTCAACACTAACACAAGTGCGAAAAGTGTTTTTTCCACACTAATACAACTGCAAAAGTGGTTTCCTGCACTAACACAATTGTGAAAAGTGGTTTTTCAACACTAACACAAGTACGAAAAGTGGTTTTTCAACACTAACACAAGTGCGAAAAGTGGTTTTTCAACACTAACACAAGTGCGAAAAGTGTTTTTTCCACACTAATACAAGTGCAAAAGTGGTTTCCTGCATCAACACCAGTGCGAAAAGTGGTTTTTCAACACTAACACAAGTGCAAAAAGTGTTTTTTCAACACTAACACAAGTGCGAAAAGTGGATTTTTCAACACTATCACAAGTGCAAAAAGTGTTTTTTCCACACTAATACAAGTGCAAAAGTGGTTTCCTGCACCAACACAAGTGCGAAAAGTGTTTTTTCAACACTAACACAAGTGCGAAAAGTGGTTTTTCAACACTAACACAAGTGCGAAAAGTGGTTTTTCAACACTAACACAAGTGCGAAAAGTGGTTTTTCAACACTAACACAAGTTCGAAAAGTGTTTTTTCCACACTAATACAAGTGCAAAAGTGGTTTCCTGCACCAAAACAAGTGCGAAAAGTGTTTTTTCAACACTAACACAAGTGCGAAAAGTGGTTTTTCAACACTAACACAAGTGCGAAAAGTGGTTTTTCAACACTAACACAAGTGCGAAAAGTGGTTTTTCAACACTATCACAAGTGCAAAAAGTGGTTTTTCAACACTAACACAATTGCGAAAAGTGGTTTTTCAACACTATCACAAGTGCAAAAAGTGTTTTTTCCACACTAATACAAGTGCAAATGTGGTTTCCTGCACCAACACAAGTGCGAAAAGTGGTTTTTCAACACTAACAGAAGTGCGAAAAGTGGTTTTTCAACACTATCACAAGTGCGAAAAGTGGTTTTTCAACACTAACACAAGTGCGAAAAGTGGTTTTTCAACAATATCACAAGTGCAAAAAGTGTTTTTTCCACACTAATACAAGTGCAAAAGTGGTTTCCTGCATCAACACCAGTGCGAAAAGTGGTTTTTCAACACTAACACAAGTGCAAAAAGTGTTTTTTCAACACTAACACAAGTGCGAAAAGTGGATTTTTCAACACTATCACAAGTGCAAAAAGTGTTTTTTCCACACTAATACAAGTGCAAAAGTGGTTTCCTGCACCAACACAAGTGCGAAAAGTGTTTTTTCAACACTAACACAAGTGCGAAAAGTGGTTTTTCAACACTAACACAAGTGCGAAAAGTGGTTTTTCAACACTAACACAAGTTCGAAAAGTGTTTTTTCCACACTAATACAAGTGCAAAAGTGGTTTCCTGCACCAACACAAGTGCGAAAAGTGTTTTTTCAACACTAACACAAGTGCGAAAAGTGGTTTTTCAACACTAACACAAGTGCGAAAAGTGGTTTTTCAACACTAACACAAGTGCGAAAAGTGGTTTTTCAACACTATCACAAGTGCAAAAAGTGGTTTTTCAACACTAACACAAGTGCGAAAAGTGGTTTTTCAACACTAACAAGTGCGAAAAGTGTTTTTTCCACACTAATACAAGTGCAAAAGTGGTTTCCTGCACCAACACAAGTGCGAAAAGTGGTTTTTCAACACTAACACAAGTGCGAAAAGTGGTTTTTCAACGCTAACACAAGTGCGAAAAGTGGTTTTTCAACACTAACACAAGTGCGAAAAGTGTTTTTTCCACACTAATACAAGTGCAAAAGTGGTTTCCTGCACCAACACAAGTGCGAAAAGTGGTTTTTCAACACTAACATAAGTGCGAAATGTGGTTTTTCAACACTAACACAAGTGTGAAAAGTGGTTTTTCAACACTAACACAAGTGCGAAAAGTGGTTTTTCCACACTAACACAATTGCGAAAAGTGGTTTTTCAACACAAACACAAGTGAGAAAAGTGGTTTTTCAACACTAACACAAGTGCGAAAAGTGTTTTTTCCACACTAATACAAGTGCAAAAGTGGTTTCCTGCACCAACACAAGTGCGAAAAGTGGTTTTTCAACACTAACACAAGTGCGAAAAGTGGTTTTTCAACACTAACACAAGAGCGAAAAGTGGTTTTTCAACACTAACACAAGTGCGAAAAGTGTTTTTTCCACACTAATACAACTGCAAAAGTGGTTTCCTGCACTAACACAATTGTGAAAAGTGGTTTTTCAACACTAACACAAGTACGAAAAGTGGTTTTTCAACACTAACACAAGTGCGAAAAGTGGTTTTTCAACACTAACACAAGTGCGAAAAGTGTTTTTTCCACACTAATACAAGTGCAAAAGTGGTTTCCTGCATCAACACCAGTGCGAAAAGTGGTTTTTCAACACTAACACAAGTGCAAAAAGTGTTTTTTCAACACTAACACAAGTGCGAAAAGTGGATTTTTCAACACTATCACAAGTGCAAAAAGTGTTTTTTCCACACTAATACAAGTGCAAAAGTGGTTTCCTGCACCAACACAAGTGCGAAAAGTGTTTTTTCAACACTAACACAAGTGCGAAAAGTGGTTTTTCAACACTAACACAAGTGCGAAAAGTGGTTTTTCAACACTAACACAAGTGCGAAAAGTGGTTTTTCAACACTAACACAAGTTCGAAAAGTGTTTTTTCCACACTAATACAAGTGCAAAAGTGGTTTCCTGCACCAAAACAAGTGCGAAAAGTGTTTTTTCAACACTAACACAAGTGCGAAAAGTGGTTTTTCAACACTAACACAAGTGCGAAAAGTGGTTTTTCAACACTAACACAAGTGCGAAAAGTGGTTTTTCAACACTATCACAAGTGCAAAAAGTGGTTTTTCAACACTAACACAATTGCGAAAAGTGGTTTTTCAACACTATCACAAGTGCAAAAAGTGTTTTTTCCACACTAATACAAGTGCAAATGTGGTTTCCTGCACCAACACAAGTGCGAAAAGTGGTTTTTCAACACTAACAGAAGTGCGAAAAGTGGTTTTTCAACACTATCACAAGTGCGAAAAGTGGTTTTTCAACACTAACACAAGTGCGAAAAGTGGTTTTTCAACAATATCACAAGTGCAAAAAGTGTTTTTTCCACACTAATACAAGTGCAAATGTGGTTTCCTGCACCAACACAAGTGCGAAAAGGGGTTTTTCAACACTAACACAAGTGCGAAAAGTGGTTTTTCAACACTAACACAAGTGCGAAAAGTGGTTTTTCAACACTAACACAAGTGCGAAAAGTGATTTTTCCACACTAATACAACTGCAAAAGTGGTTTCCTGCACCAACACAAGTGCGAAAGTGGTTTTTCAACACTAACACAAGTGCGAAAAGTGGTTTTTCAACACTAACACAAGTGCGAAAAGTGATTTTTCCACACTAATACAAGTGCAAAAGTGGTTTCCTGCACCAACACAAGTGCGAAAAGTGTTTTTTCAACACTAACACAAGTGCGAAAAGTGGTTTTTCAACACTAACACAAGTGCGAAAAGTGGTTTTTCAACACTAACACAAGTGCGAAAAGTGGTTTTTCAACACTATCACAAGTGCAAAAAGTGGTTTTTCAACACTAACACAAGTGCGAAAAGTGGTTTTTCAACACTAACAAGTGCGAAAAGTGTTTTTTCCACACTAATACAAGTGCAAAAGTGGTTTCCTGCACCAACACAAGTGCGAAAAGTGGTTTTTCAACACTAACACAAGTGCGAAAAGTGGTTTTTCAACGCTAACACAAGTGCGAAAAGTGGTTTTTCAACACTAACACAAGTGCGAAAAGTGTTTTTTCCACACTAATACAAGTGCAAAAGTGGTTTCCTGCACCAACACAAGTGCGAAAAGTGTTTTTTCAACACTAACACAAGTGCGAAAAGTGGTTTTTCAACACTAACACAAGTGCGAAAAGTGGTTTTTCAACACTAACACAAGTGCGAAAAGTGGTTTTTCAACACTATCACAAGTGCAAAAAGTGGTTTTTCAACACTAACACAAGTGCGAAAAGTGGTTTTTCAACACTAACAAGTGCGAAAAGTGTTTTTTCCACACTAATACAAGTGCAAAAGTGGTTTCCTGCACCAACACAAGTGCGAAAAGTGGTTTTTCAACACTAACACAAGTGCGAAAAGTGGTTTTTCCACACTAATACAAGTGCAAATGTGGTTTCCTGCACCAACACAAGTGCGAAAAGTGGTTTTTCAACACTAACACAAGTGCGAAAGTGGTTTTTCAACACTAACACAAGTGCGAAAAGTGTTTTTTCCACACTAATACAAGTGCAAAAGTGGTTTCCTGCACCAACACAAATGCGAAAAGTGGTTTTTCAACACTAACACAAGTGCGAAATGTGGTTTTTCAACACTAACACAAGTGCGAAAAGTGTTTTTTCCACACTAATACAAGTGCAAAAGTGGTTTCCGGCACCAACACAAGTGCGAAAAGTGGTTTTTCAACACTAACACAAGTGCGAAAAGTGGTTTTCCAACACTAACACAAGTGCGAAAAGTGGATTTTCAACACTAACACAAGTGCGAAAAGTGTTTTTTCCACACTAATTCAAGTGCAAAAGTGGTTTCCTGCACCAACACAAGTGCAAAAAGTGGTTTTTCAACACTAACACAAGTGCGAAAAGTGATTTTTCAACACTAACACAAGTGCGAAAAGTGTTTTTTCCACACTAATACAAGTGCAAAAGTGGTTTCCTGCACCAACACAAGTGTGAAAAGTGATTTTTCAACACTAACACAAGTGCAAAAAGTGGTTTTTCAACACTAACACAAGTGCGAAAAGTGGTTTTTCAACACTAACACAAGTGCGAAAAGTGTTTTTTCCACACTAATACAAGTGCAAAAGTGGTTTCCTGCACCAACACAAGTGCGAAAAGTGGTTTTTCAACTCTAACACAAGTGCGAAAAGTGGTTTTTCAACACTAACACAAGAGCGAAAAGTGGTTTTTCAACACTAACACAAGTGCGAAAAGTGTTTTTTCCACACTAATACAAGTGCAAAAGTGGTTTCCTGCACCAACACAAGTGCGAAAAGTGGTTTTTCAACACTAACACAAATGCGAAAAGTGGTTTTTCAACACTAACACAAGTGCGAAAAGAGGTTTTTCAACACAATCACAAGTGCAAAAAGTGTTTTTTCCACACTTATACAAGTGCAAAAGTGGTTTCCTGCACCAATACAAGTGCGAAAAGTGGTTTTTCAACACTAACACAAGTGCGAAAAGTGGTTTTTCAACACTAACAAGTGCGAAAAGTGTTTTTTCCACACTAATACAAGTGCAAAAGTGGTTTCCTGCACCAACACAAGTGCGAAAAGTGGTTTTTCAACACTAACACAAGTGCGAAAAGTGGTTTTTCAACGCTAACACAAGTGCGAAAAGTGGTTTTTCAACACTAACACAAGTGCGAAAAGTGTTTTTTCCACACTAATACAAGTGCAAAAGTGGTTTCCTGCACCAACACAAGTGCGAAAAGTGGTTTTTCAACACTAACACAAGTGCGAAATGTGGTTTTTCAACACTAACACAAGTGTGAAAAGTGGTTTTTCAACACTAACACAAGTGCAAAAAGTGGTTTTTCAACACTAACACAAGTGCGAAAAGTGTTTTTTCCACACTAATACAACTGCAAAAGTGGTTTCCTGCACTAACACAATTGCGAAAAGTGGTTTTTCAACACAAACACAAGTGCAAATAGTGGTTTTTCAACACTAACACAAGAGCGAAAAGTGGTTTTTCAACACTAACACAAGAGCGAAAAGTGGTTTTTCAACACTAACACAAGTGCGAAAAGTGTTTTTTCCACACTAATACAACTGCAAAAGTGGTTTCCTGCACCAACACAAGTGCGAAAAGTGGTTTTTCAACACTAACACAAGTGCGAAAAGTGGTTTTTCAACGCTAACACAAGTGCGAAAAGTGGTTTTTCAACACTAACACAAGTGCGAAAAGTGTTTTTTCCACACTAATACAAGTGCAAAAGTGGTTTCCTGCACCAACACAAGTGCGAAAAGTGGTTTTTCAACACTAACACAAGTGCGAAATTTGGTTTTTCAACACTAACACAAGTGTGAAAAGTGGTTTTTCAACACTAACACAAGTGCAAAAAGTGGTTTTTCAACACTAACACAAGTGC
>NW_027618692.1:0-64304 GCF_964187855.1 Myxine glutinosa
CTGTTGGGGAAATTACCAAGGGTTATTTACCCACAAGTTCTGAATCGTTCCCAATCGCTAATTACCTCAGGATGGGCTCACCTGTGAATCGCACTCGGGACTTCGATTTATACACCTTGCAGACAGGTCAGCAGAAGCACGACAAAATAAGTTGTTGATAAAGAACCGTTCGAGTCGCTAAATATCAGTAATTTATTATATTTTCCGGTTCACGATCAATGATCGATGTGTGTGTATGTGTATATATATATATATATATATATATATATGTTGGTTGGCTTGGCTCCGCCCCTCCCAAAAGCGTGCGCTGTGTCACGCTTTTGACGTTCGCAGACGAGGCTGAGGGCGCGCGGTGCGGCTTGAGGAGAACTCTAGAATAAACAAGAGATATCCATTTTTTTAATATTTTCGTTTAATTAACGATATCTGCCAAACCACGTGACCTATCGCAAATTCCAAAAGGACATTTTAGTAGACTGACATGCTGAACAGATCTGTGAGGTTTCCCCTCGATTGGATCAAAAATGACGAAGGAGCTTTTAAAGGTTCATGCTTAAAAACGTCATAACTAAATAAATGCATTATAACTCTGAAACCATGTGATGCATGACGTCATGTTCACTGACTTTTTTGTTCGTCATGGGTATGCAATTATGCCTGCAAAGTCTGGCCTCGATCTGTTCAGCCGTTGCAGAGAAAAAGGGGGTTTTCGTGTTTTCACGAAAAACAATATGGCGGCCGAACCACGTGGCATGTGATGTCATAATTACTATTAAAATATTCCACAGACCGAGTCGCCCCTACGATGAAAATTTGATCTCAATCGGTCCTATTATTGCAGAGAAAATCTTTTTTAAAGGAAATTAAAACTTGAAATGGCACTGAGTTAAGGATCATCAGAATTATCAGAATTCCCAAAGTTCAAAGTGCCATAACTTTGTCAAAAATGATCTTGATCTGTATCTTATAAGATCTGTATCTTATCGAACTTGATCTGTATCTTATCATGAGGAAACCATGTGCCAAGTTTGAAATCGTTAGCATTAAGCGTTTAGAAAAAAAGTCCGGAAAACTGTTCTTTGCGTGACGGACGGACGGACTGACTGACTGACTGACTGACTGACTGACAACCGATAGTCCCCTCAGGTGTGCACCGGTCGGGGACTAATAAGATAAGATTTGATAGTCAAAGCCAAAAACCCAGCTGGGCTAGGATGTGACCAACTAATACTCTCACCCATTTCCAGCCATAGGGCGAGGCTTTTGTGGTGTTTCCACACAAATTCCAGTTGAATACAACAACAAACAACAACAGGCATTTTAAGGCCATTTCCCCTGCTAGATCGGGGGATAGCCTTGCGGG
This sequence comes from Myxine glutinosa, assembly GCF_964187855.1. Taxonomy (NCBI): domain Eukaryota; kingdom Metazoa; phylum Chordata; class Myxini; order Myxiniformes; family Myxinidae; genus Myxine; species Myxine glutinosa. Next base: position 1,364 of record NW_027618692.1, read on the forward strand.
CCCCATGACAATCTTCTCCATTTTTCCCTATTTTCTACATCTCCCCTTGTTAACTCCCATGCCTGCAAGTCTTCTTCCACCACCTTCAGCTAAGTCTTTCTTGGTCTTCCCCATCATCTACTTCCTTCTACATTCATTTCCATCACTCTTCTCAACCAGTCGCTTTCATCCTTCCTCAACACATGACCAAACCATCTCAACCTGGTTCTCTTCACAGCATCCATCACGGACTCTATTCCCATCATCTTCCACAATTCATCATTTGTCTTCCTCTCTTTCAACGATACTCCACACATCCACTGAACCATTCGCGTTTCCACCCTTTCCACCCTTTCCAGCCGTCGGTGCTGCTCTACGTTCATTACCTATTTTTCGCTCCCATAAATCATAATTCTTCTCACACATGCAGCATACACCTTTCCCTTCGCCGACTGGGCATCCTGCGTCGTGCGAAGTCCTTCCTTGGCACACCTGAGCTCCTCACTACATACAAGGCTTTCATCCGCAGCTCAATGGAATACTGCTCTCCCCTCTGGGCTGGTGCTCCTGCCTCACACCTAGCTCGTCTTCACGCTGTTGAAACCGAAGCTTTCAGAATCACTGGAATCTCCTGCGATGAAGCTGATTCTGAGGGCCTTTCACTCGCTCACCGCAGGCAGGTTGGTGGTCTTTCTGTCTTTTACCGACTCCTCTCCGGCCTTGCTCCCCCAGCTCTCTGGGCTCTGTCCCCCAAATATTCCTACAGGTCGCACAAGATCTGCCTGCAACCCCTCTTATGGTTAAACTGCCAAAATCAAGACTCTCTGCTCACCTTCACTCCTTCATTCCTCTTTTCTCCCGCCTCTGGAACACACTCCCTCACTCTCTTCAATCCCACTCCACCCTCCAGGTCTTTAAAACAGCTGTTCACCACCATCTCTTATCTTCCCCCACCCAAAACCTTGATCTTTTCTACCCCCGCTAATTTCACCCCAAATCCACTTTTTAAAAATACCAACTTCTGTCCTGGAAGTCCTTGGGGTCCTTGTGTTTTATACTTCTCCCACCCCCCCCCCCCCTTCCCACGCCTCCTCCCCCCTTCCCACGCCTCCCACACATCTCCCTGCTCTCAAATGTTGTGTTTGTGTGCTTCCCCTTCTCTCCCCATCTTGTCTTCCGCTCCCTCTTTTCATATATTTTGTTTGTCTGTTTGATTTGTTTATGAAATAAATGTTAGCTCTTTCACGAGCCTCGATTCTGTATACAAAAAAAAAAGAAAAAAGCTTCAGCGACACTCCCCTCCTCCTCAGCACGCCACTCAGTTCCCGAAACTTCTTCCATGCACATCTCTCAAGCAACCGTTGCCGAGTCTGATCCACCTTCTCCATTCAGCATGTCTCCTCGGTAGCAAAATGTTTTCATACCTTCCAGCTTCATGCTGTGTCCAAGATCCAACTCAATATTTCCTCCATCTGCAGCTCCCTTTTGTACACACCTTACACTTGAATGTAGCTGCCACACTGGTTAAGGACCCTCTCAGACCACTACATTTTTGATGAACCCACTCAGCGCACATTGTACATTGAAAGGATTTCACTCCGACACCCTTCTTCCTGCACACAGCACACGGCCACTTCCCAGTTCTTTCCACTTCACCACATGCTTTATCACTTGCCATCACCTTCGTCTTTCCGATATTCACCTTCAGACCTCTTTGCTTCCATACATTCCTTCCACTTGTTAATCTTCTCCTTCAGGCCATCCATACTCTCCGCAATCAACACCAGATCATCTGCATACAACAACTCCCACGGTAAACCCTCCTTTATGTTCCAAGCCAGCACCTCCATCACAGCTACAAATAGTAGTGAACTTAGTTCCGACACCTTCACCTCAAACTCACCACTTTTCCCGTCCTTCATCCTTAAAGCTGTGCGCGCTCTTTCGTACATTGCCATCACCACTCCGATCAACCATTCCTCCACTCTTAACTTCCTCAATGCCCATGTCACTACTTCGTGTGGGACCCTATCGAACTCTTTCTCCAGATCAACAAACCCAAGAAACACTTCTTCCTCTTCTCCATGTACTTCACCTGCAACTGCCCTGCAATAAAAAGCATGTCTGTCGTTCCTCTTCCTGGCATAAATCCAAACTGCATTTCGTCGATCTTCACTTTTTTGCTTATCCTCTTCTCCAACACCCTTTCCAATACCTTCATTCCATGCTCTTATAACTTTAGCCTGGTGTTGGCTTCGCGTTAGGGTGCCGGCTAGGGATCCTAGGATCCTGGGTTTGAATCCCGGTCAACAACAACCTGCATTTTAAAGGCCATTTTCCCTGCTAGAGCGGGGGTTAGCCCGATCGATAAATATCGATGGTTAGCCCATCACATCTCTGCCGGTTTGAATCCCGGTCGATCGCTGAATTAACTCCAGGGGGGTTGACTCAGCCTGTCATCATTCTGAGTTCGGCAAATTGAGTACCAGCTCACTGGTAATTCCCTGTGTGTCGCAAAAGGTGACTAACAGGGTTGGTGGCAGGAAGAGCATCCGGCCGTAAAACATTGCTTCAAAAAGGGGACCACGGTGCCCAAAAAAGGCCAACCCCTGCTCTGTGGGGAAAAATGGCCTCTAAAGGTGGTTCTTTCTTTCTTTCTTTCATGCTCTAATAACTTTATCGCTCCATACGAACCACAGTCCAGAAGCTCACCTTTCCCCTTGTATAGAGGGACGAGGGTACTCAGTTCCCAATCCACTGGAATGTGGCCTTCTTTCATCACCAGATTACAGATCTCTGTCATTCTTTTCACACCCCTAACTTCCCACTGCCTTCAACATATCTCCCACAACTCCCGTCGGCCCTCCCGCTTTTCTACTCTTCATTGCTTTTATCGCTTCCTCAACTTCCTTCTCAGTTATCTTCTCTGCCGGTCCTAAAACTTAGTTACTCTCGATGTTGCCATCCCATTCATTCTCTGCATTTAACAGCATTTCCATATATCTCTTCCATCTTCCTTTAAGTCCATCTGGGTCCACAACGATTTGTCCCACTTCGTCCTTCAAGCAACTCGCCCCTATCACATCACACCTCTCTTTCGCTATCTGCTTTGCAATCCTGAATACCGCTCTCTGACCCTCTTCCGAATCCAAGCGTTCTCCGAACATTTTCCTACATGCCTCCTGCGCCTTTGCTACCTCTTTCTTTGCAGCCTTCTTGGCTGCCTTATAACTTTCATGCTCTGCATTTTCTGTCCCCGTACCCTTCGCGTTCTGCCACTCCTTGAACTTCTTCCTCTTCTCGTCAATCCTCTTTCAAACTTCATCATCCCACCACCATGTTTCCGAGTGCCTTGGTGGTCCTTTTGTCCATCCACATCCCTCACCAATGGCTCCCAACAGACTATCTTTCATTGACATCCAACCACTTTCAAGCTCAACCACATCATCCTCTACAACCAACTCAGCCTCTCTTTTAATGCCTCCCTCACTGTCACCTCTTTCAACCTCCACACCTTCATTCTCGGTTGTTACTTCACCCGCCGAGCTCTCCTCGCACCTGTCACCCTTATGTTGCAGACAACCAAGTGGTGCTGTGAAACAGCCTCCTCCCCCAGGATCACCAGGGAGGTCTCGCCTATGTCTCGCCCCTGTCTCGCCTATGCACCATCAGGTAGTCAACGGTTGTCGTCGACCCACCTGATGTGTATGTAACAAGCGTATTATCCTCTTTCTGGAACTGAGTATTACAAATCAACAAACCAGCTCCATCAGCAAACTTCAAAATCCTTTCACCTTCTCCATTCCTCACACCATATCCGTAACCCCCATGAACTCCCTCAAAACCGTCTATACTCCTTCCCACATGTCCATTTAGGTCTCCTCCGACCACAACTTCCTCATCTTTCACGTTTTCCATCAGTTTCTCTATTGCACACCAGAAATTTTCCTCCTCTTCAACCATCCGACTGACCTGCGGAGCATATCCCGCGATGACGTTCACCAAGAGCTTTCCAATCATCATTCTCACCATCATCAACCTTTCACTCATTCGAGTCACACTCACCACACCATCTACAAACTCCTCAGAAAACAGGACACCAACACCATGCACGCCTTCCGGGCAACCTTGCCACACAAACTTGTATTTCTGTCCCTGCCTACCCTTCACCATTCTCACACCACTTCCCTTCCGTCTCGTCTCCTGTACACAACATATGTCCACTCTTCTTCTGACCAATATTTCCACCACTTCTCCTGTGATCTTCCTGTCATTGTCCCTACATTCCATGTCCGAAACCTCAGAAACCGATCTCCACGTCGGGCATGAGACGTTTCATCATAAATGGAGTCATTTCCACCCTTGCTTTGATCGGGTTCCCCACCTCCATTTTTGACGAGAGGGGGTGACGACCCCCACGGGGGTACCCTGCCCATATGTAATTGTATATGTCTTGGTTCCCTTTTTGAGGCAATGCTTTATGGCCGGATGCCCTTCTTGACGCCAACCCTTTTAGTCGCCTCTTACGACATGCAGGGATGCAGTGTACCTATTCTAAACCGGGGTACACACCGGGAAGTTGAATCCGAACATGATAAATAATTGGCACACTATGTACTAGCATTTTGGTTCGGATGTTCCCGTGGGAAATCACGCAAATGGTAAAATACAGAAGCATAAATATACATTTAGGCATGTAGCCTTCGTCAAGTGGAATTGATTAATAAGTAGCAATTCGTTATAACAAACAGAAAACATTGGAGCGGATTTTCTTTACATGGAATCAGTAAAGTGCTCCAATGGGTTAATCTATGTGTGCATGGATGGGTCTAACTTACTTCTGCACTTTCCTTTGTCGAGAACGTTGTATTTTGAGAGATGTTGAATCAAATCAAATAATAAAAAATGAACAAGAAGACGTCATACGGAGCACGATACTTGCAAAATCCGCCCAGCACCACCAAGAAAAAAAATTCCATTGATGCAGCAAATTGTTCATTTCATCAAGATTAAAATTGACAATCTTGATCAAAGCTCAGGTCAACAGGAAGAAAAGTGACGATTTTTCAGATGAAAAATGATGATTTTGGAAGGTTGACCTTGAGTTGACCTTTGACCTTTTGACCTCAAAAATATTTTGTTTCCCTATTTAGTGACTCAATGTGCAAGTCCTCTTCAAATTTCAAGTCAAAAAGATGAAACTTGAGGATTTTAGAAATGTGGCCCATGTTGACCTTTTGGCCTATGTTGACCTTTTGGCCTATGTTGACATCAAGAATACTTGGTGGTTGAATTCAGTGACCAGATATGCAAGTCCTCTTCAAATTTCAAGTCAATTGGATGAAAATTGAGGATTTTAGAAATTTGGCCTATGTTGACCATTTGGCCTATGTTGACCTCAAAAATACTTGGTGGTTGAATTCAGTGACCGGATATGCAAGTCCTCTTCAAATTTCAAGTCAATCGGATGAAAATTGAGGATTTTAGAAATTTAGCAAAGTTGGTGACCTTTTGACCTATTGACCCCAAAAACAATAGGCTTCTGGTTTTTGACCAACTTTACCGTTTGGTGAAGTTTTGTGAAGATCGGTTGAAAATTGTGACCTGTAGGCCGGTTACAAACAAACAAACAAACAGACAGAACTTGGTGGTTGAATCTTGAATGGTTGAATCAAACTCCCCCCAAGCTCTCCCCCTCCCACACATCTCCCTGCTCTCAAATGTTATGTTTTTGTGCTTCCCCTTCTCTCCCCATCTTGTCTTCCGCTCCCTCTTTTTATATATTTTGTTTGTCTGGTTGATTTGTTTGTGAAATAAATGTTAGCTCTTTCACGAGCTTCGATTCAGTATACAAAAAAACAAACAAAAAAAACCCCACAAACGGAACCGACCTATATACTTGAAAAATCTTCGATTTTGCAAGTAATAAAAAGTACTTTCTTGAGCTCAAGGTGGTAATGTGTTTTTAGTTTATGTAACCATGCTCTAAAACTTGCTTGCAAGCTCAGTTTTGTTTTCCCCTCTTTCTTTTTCCGACCACCTCTATCTCTCTATCCCGTCCCTAGCTGCACTCCCCGGAGCAGGGCATCAGTGTGCTCAAACAGGTCATCGCTGCATTGGCTGTTGCAGAGGAGACTCTGAAGTTTGAGCACAGGTGTGTTATCTGGGGCGGTTTGGTCACATCGGTTCAGTAACGAGTGTACAAAAATGATGGGGGTAAATTGAGAAAAAAGTGTTGGCAGGGAAAGAATAAGCAACAAGTACAGATACATTCAAAGTACACCGCCCCTATGCCAAATAAATAAATAACATGCTCTAGCACATGCAGATTGTATTGGGAGGGAGAGGTATACAATAAATTGATTGATTAATTGTGAAATTAAAATAAATATATTATAATCGTAAAATACCACCAGTGGTATTAAAATAAAAACCACCAGTTTCATCCGAATCTGTAGCTTTTTGAAAACTATATAATTCAATTAATCAAAAAATAAATAATTAATCGATTAATTGACTAATCAATAAATAAAATTAATTGATTAATCAATAAATCCAAAATATCTTTTATAGCCCTGTTGTGGAACTAATTTAATTTAGCCTTGAAATGATTGACAGACTCAAGAATTAAATTGTCCCAACTTTTCAGAAGATGATTGACAGATTTTTAATTCGCGTGGAGGACTTTGCTTGGGTTACAAGGAAGATATACGTCAAATAATCCAGAAAACCACTTGGCAAGGATCCAGATCCAAGAAGAACACACACAAAACAATTCCTAAGCAAAAATCCTAAAGCATAGGTGCAGCACAGTCTTCTTATAGTTTTGTGAAGAACAGAGAGAGAGAGACAGACAGACAGACAGACAGACAGAGACAGACAGACAGAGACAGACACAGACAGACAGAGAGAGACACAGACAGAGAGAGACAGACACACAGAGAAAAAAAAAAAAGAGCTCATTTCGGGGGATGGGGGAACGAGATAAGAAAAGTTGCAAGAGATTCAAGAAACTTTTTCAAATTAACAATGAAGGCAGCAGCATTTTGTGGTCTCTCAGCGCCATCTGTTGGATCCATCCATGGTACTGCAGGTCTTTCCATGGTCGTTATCTCTTTTTCCAGCCATAAATGTCAAATAGTGATTGAAATGTTCAGCAAAGAATCTGGCTTGTCTTGCAATTCAGTACAAACAGGGTCTACTACTCTAAAGATAACAACTCGATTCCGTGACGGAGGCCATCTGGTTTATCCCAATCTCCTTTCATCTTGGGAGAGATTTTGGGTTACAGAAAGTACAATTCTCAGTTATTGTGAAGGTGCAGTTATATCTTAATGCATTTCCCATTTTGTCTCAGAACATTCCCATAACTTGTATCAAATTAATAGAGCATGAACCCACAGTTGTGTAAGCCGACAAGAGAAAGTGTGTGATTTCCATTTAAACAGGGAACTCCCACTGAATTGCCAGGCAATTATTTATTCTCAAAGGGAGAAAATGTTTTAATCAGTTACAATTGCTGACACCTTGCAATATAGTTTCAGAACTGCAATACACTTGCTCATATTCCTAAATAGAGAAATTTGTTGTATATAAGTTGAATCATATGGATTATGTGTAGTTAAACTTGAAATCATGAAAGTAAATATGAAAATCTTTTGGAGAACAAAGAATGCTTATGAAACTTTAATTATTGGTTCGGTACGTCATGCAACACGGATTGGACCTTCATAAACTTGATAAGAAAGTATTAAATATTTGTCCTACGACTACTTAATTAAAAGAAACTATTTCCTTTATACTTCAAACTGGCCGATGCGCCGATAAGCCAACCTCAGACGAGCAGGCTGGTCGCTCCAGGGGTTTGCACACGAGCCAGCCCTGCGAAAGTTTGTCAGCTGCAGACAGAGATCTCAAACCTTGTCCAAAGCTCTCAGACAAATAGTTGGACGGGTAGGTTTTATTAGAATACACTTAATGCTGATTAATATATGTGTTAATGAAGCTTAAGCAAGCAATTAAAACTATTAAAACTTAAGTGTTTGCAACAAATGGTGGAGGCTCAAGAAAACATCCACTCAGTCACACAAATTAAGCACACAAATAATTAATTTTCTTCCACAGCCCCATCACTTGGTCACTATCGTGTCCAAATATCAGCTTCATAGCTCAAAAGGCGCCTGCGATATTTCCCAGATAAAGAAACCACCTTTAGAGGCCATTTTCCCCCTCAGAGCAGGGGGTTTTTTTTTTTTTTTTTTTTTTGTATACAAGATCGAGGCTCGTGAAAGAGCGAGCATTAATCACACAGAAAGACAAACAGACACACAAAACAAGTAACATCGGGAGCGGTAGACAAGATGGGGAGAGAGGGGGAAGGACACAAACACAACATTTGAGAGCAGGGACCGAGAGACATGGAGACATCGAGAGAACTGTGGGAGGGAGAGGGCTTTGGGGGGAAGGCATGGGAAGGGGGGGGGGGGTGGGAGAGGTATAAAACATATGGACACTGCCAAGACTTCCAGGAAAGAAGTTGGAATTTCAAACAAGGTGGATCTGGGGTGAATTAGTGGGGGTAGAAAAGATCAAGGTTTTGGATGGGGGAAGATAAGAGATGGTGGTGAACAGCTGTTTTGAAGACCTGGAGGGAGGAGTGTGATTGAAGTGAGTGTGGGAGTTTGTTCCAGAGGCGGGAGAAAAGAGGAATGAAAGAGTGAAGGTGAGCAGAGAGCCGAGATTTCGGCAGTTTAACCATCAGAGGGTGGCTGGCAGATCTTCTGCGACCTGTAGGAATATTTGGGGGACAGAGCACAGAGAGAGCTGGGGGAGCAAGGCCGGAGATGAGTCGGTAGAAGACAGAAAGACCACCTACCTGCCTGCGGTGAGTGAGTGAAAGGCCCTCAGAGATAGCTTCATCGCGGGAGATTCCAATGATTCTGAAAGCTTTGGATTCAACAGCGTGAAGCCGAGCCAGGTGTGAGGCAGGAGCACCAGCCCATAGGGGAGAACAGTATTCCATTGAGCTGCGGATGAAAGCCTTGTATGTGGTGAGGAGCTCAGGTGTGCCTAGGAGGAGCTCAGGTGTGCTCAGGTGTGCCTAGGTTGGTCTTTTTCGGGCACCGTGGTCCCCTTTTTGAAGCAATGTTTTATGGCCGGATGCCCTTCTTGCCACCAACCCTGTTAGTCGCCTTTTGTGACACACAGGGAATTACCAGTGAACTGGTACTCAATTTGCCGACTTCAGAAGGATGACAGGCTGAGTCAACCCCCCTGGCGTTAATTCAGCGATCGACCGGGATTCAAACCCAGGATCCTAGGATCCCAAGCCGGCACCCTAACCGCTAAGCCAACACCAGGCGTAAATGAGAGGCCCAAATGAGAGGCCCAGATGAGAGAGAGAAAATAAATAAGTGATTAATAACAAAACTAAAAAATAATAATTGTAAAATAATTAAATTATTAATCTATTTGCTAATAGAATACCTAAACCACCATCGTTTCATCCCAATCTGTAACAAAAAAAAAAAAATTGAGTCATTAATCGAATAATTAAATAATTAATCGATTCATTGATTAAGCAATAAATCTAAAATATCCTTTACAGCCAAATCACTTGGTCATTGTCATGTCTAAATATCCGCTTCCTAACTCAAAAGGTGCCTCGATATTGCCCAGATGAGAGAGAAAATAAATAAGTGATTAATAACAAAACTAAATAAATAATAATCATAAAATAATTAAATTATTAATCAATTGGCTAATAGAATACCTAAACCACCACCGTTTCCTCCCAATCTGTAACTAAAAAAAAAAAATTGAGTCATTAATCGAATAATTAAATAATTAATCAATTAATTGGTAAAGCAATAAATCAAAAATATCCTTTTCAGCCAAATCACTTGGTCATTGTTGTGTCCAAATATCAGCTTCCTAACTCAAAAGGTGCCTGAGATAATGCCCAGAAGAAACAACAACAACAGGCATTTTAAGGCCATTTTCCCTGCAAGAGCGGGGGTTAGCCTTGCGGTCCCCATAACAATGTTCTCCATTTTGCCCTATTTTCTGCATCTCTCCTTGTTAACCGCCTTGCCCGCATTTCTTCTTCGACCATCTTTAGCCAAGTCTTTCTCGGTCTTCCCCGTCCTCTACTGCCTTCTACATTCATTTCCATCACTCTTCTCAATCAGTCACTTTCATCCTTCCTCAACACATGACCAAACCATCTCAACCTGTTCCTCTTCACAGCATCAATCACAGGCTCTATTCCCATCATCTTTCGCAATTCATCATTTGTCTTCCTCTCTCTCAACGATACTCCACACATCCACCGAACCATTCGCATTTCCACCCTTTCCAGCCTTCATTGCTGCTCTACGTTCATTAACCATGTCTCGCTCCCATAAATCATAACACTTCTCACACATGCAGCATACACCTTTCCCTTCAGCTTCAACTCTTCAGCCCCTCTTCGTCAGCACGCCACTCAGTTCCCGAAACGTCTTCCATGCACATCTCACTCGAGTAACCGTTGCCGAGTCTGATCCACCTTCTCCATTCTGCATGTCTCCTAGGTAACAAAATGTTTTCACACCTTCCAGCTTCATGCCGTCTCCAAGATCCAACTCAACATTTCCTCCATCTGCAGCTCCCTCTGTGCACACCTTACACTTGAATGTAGCTGCCACACTGGTTAATGACCCTCTCAAACCACTACATTTTTGATGAACCCACTCAGCGCACATTGTACATTGAATGGAGTTCACTCCGACACCCTTCCTGCACACAGCACACGGCCACTTCCCAGTTCTTTCCACCTCACCACATGCTTTACCACTTGCCATCACCTTCGTTTTTCCGATATTCACCTTCAGACCTTTTGTCTCCATACATTCCTTCCACTTGTTCATCTTCTCCTTCAGTCCATCCATACTTTCTGCAATCAACACCAGATCATCTGCATACAACTCCCACGGTAAACCCTCCTTTACGTTCCGAGCCAGCAACTCCATCACAGCTACAAATAGTAGTGGACTTAGTACCAACCCCTGATGCACTCCCACCTTCACCTCAAACTCACCACTGTTCCCGTCCTTCGTCCTTACAGCTGTGTGTGCTCTTTTGTAGATTGCCATCACTACTCTGATCAACCATTCCTCCACTCCTAACTTCCTCAATGCCCATGTCACTACTTCATGTGGAACCCTATCGAATGCTTTCTCCAGATCAACAAACCTAAGAAACAACTTCTTCCTCTTCTCCATGTACTTCTCCTGCAACTGCCTCACAATAAAAAGCGCGTCTGTCGTGACATGTCTTCTGCCCAGAAGAGAAAGGAAATAAACAAGTACTTAATAAATCGATAATAATTAAGTAAATAATTGATTAATCAAAAAACAAAAAATAATGTTTTTGCCAAAGCACTTGCTCACTATTGTGCCGAAATTTCAGCTTCCTAGCTCAAAGGATGGCTGAGATTTCGCCCGGACAAACAAACAAGAAAATACAAACAAGAAAACAAGACACCTGAGTGAAAACTCCCTTTCAGCACGCGTCATTGCCGGTACCCCTTCGTTGCCCGACGATGACGCCATGCAGCGTCTGGAGATGGCAAAGGAAAGGAGCGGTGTACAAAAAGCGTTAAGATGGGAATTAAAAAAATGTAAAGGGAACGTATGAAGGATAATGGACTGCCGTCAGGGGAAGGTGGTCAAAGAATACCATTTTTGCACAAATAACAAAATGAAAGGTTTACCCATTTGACAATCCCATACAAAGGCACACAGCTCATTGTGCTGGGATCTCAGGTTCGAATCCTATATAGTATATTCCATGTTGTTTCACCCATTGCAACATATCCCTGTATTCGATGTAAAACTCATCGCCCCTCCGGCCACCATCTCCCATGATTTTCACCCCGTCGTCTTGTCCATCTGCAGAGACCTGCACTGGGGTAACATTCTCATTCATGAGACTGACGAGGAAGAAACAGTGTTTGTACTCGGTGGTGAAACGCACACCATTGCCACACATGGACTCAAGACCAGGTTGATCGATTACACCCTATCCAGGCTCGAAAAAGGTTACTTCCTCTGTCATTGGGTATTATTGTCTTGTGTTTATCTCTTTGGTGTGCATTGTCAACTTTGGTCAAACTCTCGTTTCTCTCCCACGACCCACCTAGATGGTTTCACGGTGTTCACCAACCTTGCTACCGACGACACACTGTTCACGGGCCGAGGAGATTATCAGTTTGATATTTACCGCAAAATGAAGGCCGAGAACGGGTGAGGGATCAACATTCACAGATTCACTCTTTGAAGGCTCATTTGCTTTCGCGCCGTTATACGGCAGAGGAAAAGCGAGCTCGGCCGTTTATGATCGTGATCGTGGTCGTGCTTTGGGGTCGACAAGACACAGTGGGCAGAGTGCACAAAAAACTCAACTTGGCCCTGACTAGGCCGAATTGAAAGGTCTCAATGGGTTTTTTTTGTCCCCCGTCGCACCGCGGAGCCAAATAAAAGGGGGACTATGGTTTTCCCCTCCGTCCGTGTGTCCATCCGTCCGTGTGTGCGTGCTGGCATGCATGCGTACGTACGTACGTGCGTGCGTAAGCGAAGGATCACATTCGAATTTGGTGTGTGGGTGATGGTGGAACCCACGTCAAAATCCAAGATGGCCGCCACCATGTATGTCTGACGCCATGTATGTCTGAACCTTGTGAGCGGAATATCTTGAAAAATAAGCGAAGTACCAACTTCTAATCTGGTGTGTGGGTGTATCTCGGCATAAGGAAGAACGCTATTGAAAATGGGGTCGCCACGTCAAAATCCAAGATGGCCGCCACCCATATATATGTCTGAACCTTGTGAGCGGAATATCTTGAAAAATAAGCGAAGTACCAACTTCTAATCTGGTGTGTGGGTGTATCTAGGCATAAGGAAGAACGCGATTGAAAATTGGGTCGCCACGTCAAAATCCAAGATGGCCGCCACCCATATATATGTCTGAACCTTGTGAGCGAAATATCTTGAAAAATAAACGAACTACTAACGTCTAATCTGGTGTGTGGGTGTATCTCCGCATAAGGAAGACCGCTATTGAAAATTGGGTCCCCACGTCAAAATCCAAGATGGCCACCGCAATGTATGTCTGCCTTGTGAGTGGAATATCTTGAAAAATAAGCGAAGTACCAACTTCTAATCTGGTGTGTGGGTGTATCTAGGCATAAGGAAGAACGCCATTGAAAATTGGGTCGCCACGTCAAAATCCAAGATGGCCACCACCATATATATGTCTGAACCTTGTGAGCGAAATATCTTGAAAAATAAACGAACTACTAACGTCTGATCTGGTGTGTGGGTGTATCTACGCATAAGGAAGATTGCTATTGAAAATTGGGTCGCCACGTCAAAATCTAAGACGGCCGCCTTCCGTCTTCCACTTTGTCAACTCGCATCACTTCACCGACGGGGGACCTAGGCGTAACGCTTGTTTTGGGTTGAATCGACAATATTATAAAACTCCGTGATTATGTCCATCAAAACTGCTCTTAAACTCTTAAACGAGCCTCGATCTTGCAGACAAAAAAAACAACTGGAGGAAGGGGGTTAAAAAGGGATGACAGTCGCAATAGTGTATTCTATTAAACACATGAATAACATGATTGTTGTTAAAATAGGTACACGCTTGGGAAACGGGCCGGTAACTTGAGAAGCAATGTTTATTCTTGTGCTTGGAAAGATACTCATGATATGGAGGGAAAGTTTTAATTGATTTGAACAGAATCCAGCATTTAACGTGGCACTCGCAAAAGCCTTTGTAGCCTAAATGGTTGATCACAAGCGGGTCGGGATATACAAGAACCTATAGTATCCAGCCACTTGTCATGTGAGACTCCCCCCGCCGAACCCCCACCGTCCCCAAAATATCCAAACAGATAATCCATTTAATGACATTCTTTGGCCACTTGTTTTGTGGCAACCTACAAATGAAGAAGAAGAACCACCTTTGGAGGCCATTTTTCCCCGCAGAGCAGGGGTTGGCCTTTTTCGGGCACCATGGTCCCCTTTTTTGAAGCAATATTTTATGGCTATGAGCCCTTCCTGCCGCCAACCCTGTTAGTCGCCTCTTGCGACAAACACGGAATTACCAGTGAACTGGTACTCAATTTGCCGACCTCGGAAGGATGACAGGCTGAGTCAACCCCCCTGGCGTTTATTCAGCGATTGACCGGGATTCAAACCCAGGATCCCAAGCTGGCACCCTAACTGCTAAGCCAACACCAGGCTCTGCAACCTACAAATGAAACGTTCAAATTAACATAAATATTTTAGCACATGAGCCTCGTAACTCCAGGCCTGCGGCAGCTGTCCGTATGGATTTCTGACTTGCACTTGCAATACTGGATTCGTTCACCGCAAGAGGTAAATGCCCAACACCCGTCTTCACCCTAATTTCGTGTTCATGGGTTGCTCAAAGTTTGATACAATGTAATTTCAAGTCGAGCTTTTTTTCCGTTGTGCCTTATTAATTTGGTTCATTTATTTGTTTTCACAGGAATGAATGGTCGTCATTCCACCCTCACTCCAACGTGCTGTGGCTTCATTATCTAGCACATAAATTGGCCAAAACTATCAAGCATTGCAGCAAACAAAGTCGAACCCTTCGCTCTCGATTCACTGTATTCCTTCGAAATGGCTTGTCCTTCTCTTCTGCTTCGGATCTTCTGAGCGCCCCCATATTCAAGGATTAACGGACTTCCCAGCCTCCAGAGTTTATTTCCCAGTGCCATGTGGAGCGTGCGAGGACATGTATTCTGGTCATGTTCGTCCTGTGGCGCATACCTCGTGTACATTTTTAATGCATATATTCACAAAAGTCTTCAGTGTTATAACCTGCCAGTGTTGTTGACCATGACAGCTGTTTCTCTTTGGCTTTCATTTTTGATAATCCATTAAAATTTGTACACTTTTTCACTGTAAGCTGCCATGAGGGCATTTCGCACTTGTTGTTTGTCCCGTCACACGAAGTGCAAAACCGTGTGATCGACATCAACCTTAATACCGTTTTGACAACCTCCTCAGCCGATGGTGTCGTTTTGTGCATTAAACTTTTCTTTACCGGTAACACTTGCTTTCCGACTTATTTCCGTTCGTCTTATTTTAATCGCTTGGGAAGGGGTCTGTGAAGCATAAAGTAAATATACACTGCCTGGTTTATTTTTAATTTATAACAACCCAACAATTATCTATTTTTCTTGTCCTCACCCATTCCCCAGTTCTACCTGTTGCCAAATACATTTTATTCTTGAATTAAAGATGCTTGTACTTGTACTTACAAATTTGAATACCATAACCGTGATCAGCCTTTTTATGAAACCCCAATTAATCATTGGTATCTCCCGTGATGCAGCTGATTCTGATGGCCTTTCTCTCTCTCTCACTGCAGGCAGGTTGGTGGTCTTTCTGTCTTCTACCGACTCCTCTCTGGTCTAGCTCCCCCAGCTCTGTCTGTACTCTGTCCCCCAAATATTTCTTCAGGATGCACAATGTCTGCCAGCAACCCTTTTCTGGTGAAACTGCCAAAATCAAGACTCTGCTCACCTTCCCTCTTTCATTCCTCTTTTTTCTCACCTCTGGAACAAACTCCCACACTCTCTTCAATTCCACTCCTCCCTCAGGTCTTTAAAACAGCTGTTCACCACCATCTCTTATCTTCCCCCATCCAAAACCTTGATCTTTTCTAGCCCCGTTAATACACCCCAAATCTGCCTCTTTCAATCTCCGACTTCATTCCTGAAATTCCGAGTAGTGTCCACTTGTTTTATACCGTGCACCCCCCCCACTCCCCCACCCCACAGATCTCCTGATGTTCCTGTTCTCTACTGTTGTTTTGTTTGTGTGCTTCCCTTTGTCTCCTGCTCCCTTTATTATGTTTTATGTGTCCGTTTATGTTTTTTGTGTTTAATGCGTTAGCTCTTACACGAGACTCGACTTTGTATACAAAAAAATTTAAAAACCACTTATCCAGAACATTTGCAACATTATCATACTAAAAGATGCAATTTGGTGTCTGTCTGATGATTTTTTTGACTGCGATACATTCCGTCGTTACTTATCCAATCTCAACCAAACTTGACAGGATGACTAAGGGTTGCACAATAAAGGTTGTAGCGCATTCATTTGCCCCCCTCCCCGAGGGGGTTTTCTCCCGAGTGGGTTTTCCCCGCTCCCCATTGCCGTCAATTGGGTTGCGTGTTGAGGTGTATATCCATGTTAAGTTAACTTTATCGTGGCGATTTTCCAAAGACACTTTTAATAACAAAATTAATGATAATCGCATATTATTAATGTTATTACAAAACAATAACAATAGCGAACATAAGTAATAATAATAATTGGCAATAATAATAAGGATAACATGACTCCCCCTGCCGCTTTCGTAGTGAGCTGGTGTACTCGTAATAGCTAAATAAGAAATTACCTTTTGGTAAAATGTTACCCTGCAGTGCTGCCCAATGTCGAGGAAAATGATGTTTGTTAAATCAGGCTTGATCTGTTTCTAATGATGTTTTGAAAAAGATGGCAACTTATTAGGGTAAAAACAGACAGTCGTGAGGTAGTGTGAGCTCGTTATCACCGTCATAATATAGAGTTTGCTTAAAGTACCGCTTGCATGGTACGTTCCGGTAAATAAAAAGTGTTTGTTTGGTAAATGGTGCTTCAACCATCCCATTTCGGCCCGTTTCAAGTCAGAAGTTTCAAAGCAGATATGTCGAAGTGCACAGTCTACTCGGTGAAACACTTATGACGTCTGTGATGTAGTGATTGTTTATTAATGGACAGGTGCAGCCAGATAAGGCCAGGAAGCTTGATTTCTACCTGAGTGACACTGTGGTCTGGCTGAGGCCTAAAAACCAGGCCAATCTCTCAACAGTTGAGCTCAGTTAGACATCTTTGTATAAATGTGGCAAATATAAAAAAGTAAAACTTTTTTTGACAATTTGCAGTGTTAATCATCACAAGATTATTGTATTAGCACCTGAAGGTATTCTGTAGAAAGCACAACTGGTTCATCATTTTCTGAGTATGTCAGCATTGTATACTGTAAATAAGACAGATTTGCTTGCTAATATTACTGAGTAAGACTGGCTGGTGTGTATTCTGTTAAAAACATTTTACATGATTCATTTGCGTAGAGGCAGTGGCCAAATAATTTCTGGGAATACTGATATGCAGCTTTGGGCAGGAATTTGGGATTTGGTCAAGATGTCGGTGACAATCACCTCTGAAAGAGACCAATGCAGTCTTTGATGTAAACAAGTGGATGCTGCCATGTGATCCCAGCTCAACATCCTCCTGAGGGATGGTGAAGGTGTTTATGCGATGTACGATTAGCTCACCTACTCTTCCCAAAGGACACTGGGATCGATGATTGCTTTTGTGCAACTAGTAAATAACCGTCCCCTCTGGAAACCTGACTCTGTGAAGAAAGAACCTGAGATGTCCAACAAAGTCATTATGGGAGATGAATTGCCGTACCTACCCATCGCTTCGCTGACGGATTTAGTCGAAAGACAGCATGTTGCATTTCACAAAGATATTGCATATCTATCTGAGTCTCTGAGGATGTAAAATGAAATGTGTGTAAATTTATTTTTATAACAGTTCTTGCTGCTGTCATAGGGGTTGTGGTTGTTGTTTGTGTTACTTCCATATACCTTTATTGTTCTATTGCTTAGTTGTTCTGTATATAATATGTTCTGTATCCTCAAGTGTTCCTGCTGTCGTATAAATAATAAACGTCCCCTTTGGAACTGCTGCATTAAGTGCATATTCCTGCTTCTTCAATCTAAAAACACTTAAAATAGACAATTTTCTGATTAAAAGACATTTTTGTTGGAATCGGTACAGTATTAGCTTTCCAACCAATGAAATCGAGGACAGTCGGACCCCGACATTCACGGATCCAACGTATTCGCGGCTCGGTGCTTCACGTTTGCAGCTCAGTGCTTCGTGCATTCGCAGTTTTTTATGTGGGCAAACCCATCTCCCACCAGCTAAGCACATTACAGTTCTAAAAGCATCTAACACGTGTCACGCATAAAAAGCCACTGTAGGTGCGCAACCATGTGATTCGACATTATTTTCTCAGGCCTATTTGCGGTTTTTCTGATCTGCTTCTACATTTGCGGCCCTGTGCTTTGCGTATTCATAGTTTGACGGGATTTTTTTATTTTCCCCTATGAATTACGAACCGCAGGGAATCTATCCCCCTCTTTTCCCATTGAAACAATGCCCCCTATTCACGGATTTGACATTCGCGGCATTTTCCAGGAACATATCCCCCCGCGAATGTTGGGGTCCGAGAGTGTTAGCTTTCCAACAGTACCATTTTTATTATTCCACGACGGCAGAAGCTGCTACATTAAAACTCATGGCCTGTTCCTTCTTTTCCTGATGGACGAACAGACGCATCTCGTTTTAGTGATAGTAACACCCGTTTCCTCCAAGAGAAAAAAAAAGTTTCAATTCCCACTCCCTCCACCAAGAGTTAATAGTTCAGCCACATGCACTATTCTCTCTGTACAGGCAAAAATCACGTCTCCCCATTATCGCCAGGGGGTTGGGGGATTTTTTTTTTTCCATGACCTCACCCTAGGTAACCTGAGGATGTATGTATAATTTGAAGGCAATTGGCCTAGCCACTTCCGTTTCTATAATGATCAGAGATGCATACACACACACACACACAATTTCCTTATTCAAGTTTGGCATCCATGGCAGAAAGACTTCCATTGGGTTGGGCATGTAGGGTAGCCAGCTCATAGGCCTTTGTTGAAGTACACGTGGGAAACGGTATCGCCATATCTCTCCTGCACCACCTGACGCAACCTGGGCTCCAAGCTGGACACAGGCATGGAGCTTGTATGGTGCCAGGGAGAGGGATGAGAGGTAAAATACTTCAAATCAACAGGAACAAACAACCGTTTTCCAAATGTCTTGGTTAGCGATGCAAATTCAAAGCTGTAAATCAGACGTTCCAACAAGCACTATCAACGCGCAGATGCAGGACCATTCCAAATGGAATCATCCATTCAGCAAAAATGAAGAAGAACCTTTTTACTCCACCTTGTTTAATTCTAAAGTGTAATTCTGGTGGGTTCTAAAAGGTAATTTTAAAGGGTAATTATAATGGGTTCGAAAGGATAATTAATTCTAAATGTTTTTCGTTTCTCGGCTTTGCCCGTTTCATATTAAAAATCTCACCCATGTCCGAAGGAAGCAGTTCACTTTGGTATTTTAATAAGAAATATTTGGCGTCCCCAATTGAAATATGTACCTACTACTGGTCTGGTTGCTTTGACGGTTACCATGCCCAGGGAGTTGCTATAGCTGTGTCCAATAAGCTGATTCCCATGATAGTCGAGGTAACACCGGTCAACGAGCGTATGAGACTGAGGATTCGTCACTCTTGGTATTCCAATGCTGGTGCTGTGGCGAAGGAGATTGACCATGTGCTCATTGATGGTGGATGCTCTGGAACTGCAGGGTCTACTGGAGTGTTCAGTTCCTCAACAATGACCACAGGCTTGTTGTGGCAACTCTGAAGTTGCAGCTCAAATCCAAGAGAATGCTATCATCCCAGCCTCGGCTGGATGTGGGCAAGCTCAAGGAGGAGAGGGTAGCTGAGGAGTTTGAGCAGGTTGAGTGGGGTTTTGGGTGGGGGTCTGGATGCTTCGGGGGATCCTGAGGAATTGTGGAGTGCCTTCAAGAGCACCATCCTTGATGTTGCCGATAGCTGTCTTGGAACCCACCGTCAGGCGAAGAAGAACTTTGTCTCAGGAGACGCTTGATACCATCGACCAGTCACAGGGCCAGGTGTGATGGCAGAGCTGAACTGTTCCGGAAGCTGAGGCGTAAAACTGTACGCTCGCTGAGGGCGGACAAGGAGGCCTATGTGCGAGGAATCTGTGAAAGGGTAGAGCATCACTTGTGGACATGTGATTCTCGTCCTGCTTACAGAGAAATCTGTGCATTGTGTTCCTCTAAGCCTGTCTCTAGGTGTACTGTAGTTAGAGCAGAGGGTGGTGGCCTCTTGACAGAGGAGTCTGAAGTGAAGGCCTGCTGGGCTGGTTACTTTGAGCGGCTGTACCAGGCTGACCCACCGGCTGTCGAGTTGGATGTCAGGGCTGTTGCTATCCCAAATGCTGACCCCCCACACCTCCAATTAACTGTGAACCGCCTTTACTTGCGGAAACATAGGCGGCGGTGAACCGGCTGAAAGGGGGCAAAGCTCCTGGGATTTGTGGCATCCATGCTGAGCTTCTCAAGGCTGGTGGAAATGCTGTATTTGAGTCTTTGCATGCAGTTCTGTGCTGTGTTTGGAGCACAGGCATCATCCCAACTGACTGGAAGAGGGGCCTTGTAGTCCCCCTCTGGAAAGGGAAGGGTGATCACCAGGGCTGCAACAACTACCGAGGGGTGACGCTGCTCTTGGTGCTAGGAAGGTCTTTGCTTTGATCATTCTTGAGAGGGTTCGCCGCCATCTGCTCGAACACCAGTGACCAGAGCAGTCAAGCTTTACACCAGAGGTCAACGATTGACCATAGCCTTGCGCTTCGGGTCCTCACCGAACGCAAGCGAGAGTTTCGCCAGGGAGTTTCGCCTGCTGGCAGCCGATGTTGATCTCTGCAAAACATTTGATTTGGTGAATTGGGATGCCCTCTGGAGGATTCTTGGTCTTCGTGGGGTGCCACCAACGCTGATCAATCTGATCTCTGAGCTATACTCTGGTACTGAGTGCTGTAAGGTGTGGTAACTTCATCTCTGACTTATTTCCAGTTGTTACTGGAGTTCAGCAGGGGTGTGTACTGGCTCCCACACTCTTCAGCGCTTGTATGGACTGGATTCTGGGGAGGATGTCGGAGAGGTCAGGCTGCGGTGCATCGTTTGGGAGTGTCAATATCTCTGACCTTGATTTCGCAGATGATGCAGTCATCTTTGCGGAGACTCTGGATATTCTTACGGGGGCCCTCCAGGCACTGAATGAGGAGGCGGAACCACTGGGATTACAGATTTCCTGGGTCGAAACTAAGATACAGGCTTTCAATGACTTCTTGGATGCTGCTGTCTTGTCTGTGCCTGTTTGTGGCGAAGATGTTGAGGTCACGGAGAGAGTCACTTACCTTGGCAGTGTTATTTATGTCTCTGCATGTTGTGAGCCAGAGGTTGATAGACGTCTGGGTCGGGCCTGGGGAGTCGTGGATTCACTGGATCATGAGGTGTGTCGGTATATATACAGGAGGACAAAAGTCAGAGTTTTAAAGTCCTTGGTGCTTCCAGTCTTGCTCTACTGATGCGAGACTTGGACCCTTACCAAAGGCGAGAGAATGAGACTTAACTCCTTTGGAACCAAGTCTCTTCGGAGAATCCTTGGCTATTGCTGGTCGGACTTTGTGTCCAACGAGTGGTTGCCGAGAGAGACTCAGATGAGATTTGTTTCCTGTATGATCAGTGATGGCTGTATGGACATGTGGCTCGTGTTCCGGACGCTGATCTGGCTCACCAGATACTCTCAGCACGGGAGCCTCGTGAGTGGAGGAGGACAACGGGCCGACCGCGTGCCTCGTGGTTGCAGCAGGTTGATCGGCATCTCAAGGCGATAAGGATGGGCCAGGCATCACAGCCTGGGGGATGTCCAGACGGAGGCCCCTGGAGTACAGTCGGAAAGTATGCGGCGGCACGCTGTTCCGGTGCATGCTCCCATACCTGACCTGACCTTTCGAAGACAATGTAGGGGGTGCTCATCATAAATAAAAAAGTTATCAAGATGGCAGCGCACCATCTTCGTCAGGCGGCTGTCACCTCGCAGGGGTCTTAAGCCGCCATTTTGTTTCAGCCTGCTCAAAAATGCTTTGACTTGGAACAGGCCACAATGGTTTCTCTACGATAAAGCATTCAAAATTTATTTTTGTGCTTTCCTCACCCACATCATCGAATGCCTGATCTGCATACCTAGTCATGGCCAAAAATATTGGCACCCTTGCACTTTTTTCAAATAATGTACCATTGCTTCCAGAAAATTGTTGAAATTCAAAAATATTTTGGTATCCACAAATGTATTTCTTTGGTTTGCAGTGGAACAAAACAAAAAAAGCTGAAAAATCACAATCTTAGCTTATTCCACACAGAAATCCTAAAATGGCACAGAGAATATTATTGGCACCTTTTAGAAGTTGTTGGAAAAAAATAGATTTCAAGCAGGTGATTCTCCTTTACTTTGGAATTGAACTCACCTGTGGTGAGTTGCAGGTGCCTGCAATATAAGAATCACTCTTTCAACCAGTTTGAATAGAGAAAAGGAGCCATTCTGCTGTTTTGTGTCACTGTGTGTACCGCAATGAGCATGGAGAAAAAGAAAACCAGAGAATTGTCTGAGGAGGACAGACACAAGATTGCAGCTAAGCATGGACAATCTCAAGGCTACAAGTCCATCTCCAGAGACCTTGATGTTCCTGTGTCCACCGTATGCAATGTCATCAGGAAGTTTAAGACCCATGGCACTGTAGCCATCCTCCCTGGACGTGGCCACAAGAGAAAACTTGATCAAAGATTGCAGCGAAGAATTGTTTGAATGGTGGAGAAAGCACTTCGATAAACTGCCAAGATCAACAGATTCAAGCTGACCTTCAGACACAAGGTACGACAGCTTCAACTCGCACCATCCGTCGCCAACTCAATGAAAGGGGGTTTCAATGGTAGGAGACCCAGGAGGACCCCACTGCTGAGAAAGCCTGACTGGAGTTTGCAAAAACACACCTGAACAAGGCAAAATCCTTCTGGGAGAATGTCCTGTGAACAGATGAGACCAAATTAGAGCTTTTTTGTAAAGCACATCATCTCTGTTTACAGAACACAAAATGAAGCTTTAAAAAAAAAACACCTCTCATACAGTCAAACATGGAGGAGGTTCAGTGATGTTTTGGGTTTGCTGTGCTGCCTCTGGCACTGGCACTGGGTGCCTGGAATGTGTGCGTGGCATCATGAAATCAGGAGATTATCAAGGCATTTTGGAGCGCAATGTTCAACCCAGTGTCAGAAAGCTGTGTCTCCATCGAAGGTCATGGGTTTTGCAGGAGGACAATGACCCCAAAACACACTTAAAAAAGCACCCAGGAATGGTTCAAGACAAAACACTGTCCAATCCAGGTCTACATCCCATTGAACACCTGTGGGGAGATCTGAAAACAGCAGTTGGGAGAAGGCACCAATCAAATCTGAGAGAACTGTAGCAGTTTGCACAAGAAGAGTGGGCCAACCCCCCAGTAGAGAGGTGTAGGAAGCTCATTCATGGCTATAGGAAGAGCTTGACTGTAGTTATTTTGTCCAAAGACTGCTACCAAATATGAAGTCGAGGGTGTCAATAATTTTGTCAATGCCATTTATTTTTATTTTCTTATTTAAAAAGATATATTTAAGTTCTGAATCTAAAACAAAGGTTCTGTAATATTAACAGTGAAATAAAGAATTGTGGAGACCAAATACTTTTGTCAATTTCAACTTATTTTTTAGAAAAACTGAATTATTTGAAAAAAGTGCAAGGGTGCTAATATTTTTGGCCACGACTGTACGAATCGATTTTGTAGTTGCTATAGTTTTCAAACTAGGAGCCTGAAGCAATTTTGTGCATTATACGATGTGATTTTCCATGATTTCCTCTCTAGGACTAATTAAAGTATATAATCAAAATCTGTCGTCAGATTTGAGGATAGGAGGATTTGAGAAAACAGATTTGAGGATTCTGTTCTCTGGTCGAGCTATTCCATGAGCCTCGACTTTGTTTGCAAAAAATAAAATTTCAAAACAACTCACCAGGTTTGAGGGAAAAGCGAGCAAGCTGCTGGTACCATGAACGTCAAGCTGCCCGGACAATGGAACAAAAACACAAGAAAGTCTTAGCAAAATAAGGCCCGATTCAAACTTGCATTTGATTCAAACAACTTGAGTTTTTATTTTTTTGAAATGTACAGTTTAAAAGATTCTTGGTTTGTTCAGCAACATGGGGGTGGGGGAGGGGGGGGAATGGTGAGGGGGAAAATCAGATATACATTTTACACACACACACACACACACACACACACACACACACACACACACACACACACACACACACACACACACACAACCAGTAATTGCACTCACAAGCAGCCGACGAGGGTAATCTGTATCGGGGCATGAAGCACCCTGATTCTCTGCATGAGAAAAACAAATAATTAGAGTGAAGTCGATGGGCCACCATTGCAAATCCACACGCTTCCCACATACAGTGCATTCAGAAAGTATTCAGACCCCTTCACTTTTTTCACATTTTGTTATGTTGCAGCCTTATGCTGAAATCGTTTAAATTCATTTTTCCCCTCATCAATCTACACTCAATACCCCATAATGACAAAGAGAAAACAGGATTTTAGAAAGTTTTGCAAATTTATTAAAAAGAAAAAACTGAAATATCACATTGACATAAGTAATCAGACCCTTTGCTATGACAATTGAAATTTAGCTCAGGTGCCTCCCATTTCTCTTTATCATCTTTGAGATGTTTCCACACCTTGATTGGAGTCCACCTGTGGTAAATTCAATTGATTGGACATGATTTGGAAAGGCACACACCTGTCTATATAAGGTCTCACAGCTGACAATGCATATCAGAGCAAAAACCAAGCCATGAGGTCGAAGGAACTGCCTGCAGAGCTCAGAGACAGGATTGTGTCGAGGCACAGATCTGGGGAAGCCCACAAAAGTAATCTCTGCTGCATTGAAGGTTCCCAAGAGCACAGTGGCCTCCATAATTCTTAAATGGAAGAAGTTTGGAACAATCAGGACTCTTCCTAGAGCTGGCCGCCCGCCCAAACTGAGCAATCGGGGGAGAAGGGCCTTGGTAAGAGGTGACCAAGAACCCGATGGTCACTCTGGCTGAGCTCCAGAGATCCTGTGTGGAGATGGGAGAAACTTCCAGAAGGACAACCATCACTGCAACACCCCACCGATCTGGGATTTATGGCAGAGTGGCCAGACGGAAGCCTCTCCTCAATGAAAGACACATGAAAGCCCGCTTGGAGTTTGCAAAAAAGCACCTGAAGGACTCTCAGACTGTGAGAAACAAGATTCTGTGGTCTGATGAAACCAAGATTGAACTGTTTGGCTTCCGTCTGGCCACTCTGCCATAAAGCGCAGATCGGTGGAGTGTTGCAGTGATGGTTGTCCTTCTGGAAGTTTCTCCCATCTCCACACAGGATCTCTGGAGCTCAGCCAGAGTGACCATCGGGTTATTGGTCACCTCTCTTACCAAGGCCCTTCTCCCCCGATTGCTCAGTTTGGCCGGGCGGCCAGCTCTAGGAAGAGTCCTGGTTGTTCCAAACTTCTTCCATTTAAGAATTATGGAGGCCACTGTGCCCTTGGGAACCTTCAATGCAGCAGAGATTACTTTTGTAGGCTTCCCCAGATCTGTCTCTCAACACAATCCTGTCTCTGAGCTCTGCAGGCAGTTCCTTCGACCACGTGGCTTGATTTTTGCTCCGATATGCATCGTCAGCTGTGAGACCTTATATAGACAGGTGTGTGCCTTTCCAAATCATGTCCAATCAATTGAATTTACCACAGGTGGACTCCAATCAAGGTGTGGAAACATCTCAAAGATGATAAAGAGAAATGGGAGGCACCTGAGCTAAATTTCAATTGTCATAGCAAAGGGTCTGATTACTTATGTCAATGTGATATTTCAGTTTTTTCTTTTTAATAAATTTGCAAAACTTTCTAAAATCCTGTTTTCTCTTTGTCATTATGGGGAATTGAGTGTAGATTGATGAGGGGAAAAATGAATTTAAACGATTTCAGCATAAGGCTGCAACATAACAAAATGGGAAAAAAGTGAAGGGGTCTGAATACTTTCTGAATGCACTGTAAATCAAATATAAAAGATGGCAAAAAGTTCCACCAGGAATGGACTAATTTCAAATTTTGAGTTCAGCACCTTACCTGCATGAATCTGTATTTCTCCAAATGCTCCATTATTATGGGCAGAATTACTGAAAAGAAATGGAACACCTGAATGTCAAGCTTGAGTGTAAAACAGACACCACGCAACATGGCGAGCACAGAAACCGGAAACTGGGCGCCGAACTTGGGCGATTGTCTTGTCATTTGTACTCACTCATTCCCGGTGCTGCCATCGTCACGCGGGAAAGGACGACTTGAGAGATTCCTTTAATGGCTGCTTTCTGCAAAAGGCAAAATGGCGCACCTTTATCACCAGGGTGCTGACAATGTCTGAAGTACAGGAAGCTCAGGCTCAGGAGACGTCCAAGGCCTGACATGCAAAATGTCGGCCCGAAAGAAGCCAAGGTAACACAAATTGTGGACCACGTCTGCCTTCTGAGATGACTACGAAGGAGCTCGTGCCATTCTCAAAGATGGTGGGAGGATCAGTGCGAACAGAATTGAGAATTCCTGCCAAACTAATTGAGAATTTCCGTCATTTCCTCGAGGATGACCCGGGGAAAATGTACGGAGCAATGGCTCGGCCTTCCGTCATCGGAATGCAGGTTAAAATTTTCCTACCAGCCATTTGCGAAAAGGAAACAGAAGTAACGCTCGAGCCAACTACGTAAAACAGGAAAAACACTCAGAGTTCCACCGATGGGCACATTTCGTTAAAAATGTAATATTTTGAATGGAATTGATACCTGAGAATACCCGAGCTCATTCCCTTCCTTTGTTGTCACCTTGATTCCATTTGCAATTTCCCTGCACACAGCAACACAAAGGTCATCTCTTTGCCCTGCAGGATTGCAAATAGTGTGCGAACTTCAGACAAGTCAGTAGCGATAGAGACGTATGTACACTACTGGTCAAAAGTTTTAGAACACCTCAATTTTTCCAGTTTTTATTCAAATTTACGCAGTTTAATGTCTCAATGTACTCTGAAATAAAGCATAGAACAAATAAACAATTGGAGATAAAAAAAAAATCATTGTGTTTAACAAAATTTAATTTAAATTTTTGAATCAGCAAAGTAGCCACCTTTTGCAGATATAACCGCCGAACACACTCGTGGCATTCTTTCTCCAATGGAAATCAAACATTGTTCGGGAAGTTCTTCCCAACACTGTTGCAGAAGTTCCCACAAATGTGTTGCACTTGTAGGTTGCTTTGCTTTCACCCTTCTGTCCAGTTCATCCCAAACCAGCTCGATGGGGTTTAAGTCTGGAGACTGTGCTGGCCATTCCATGATTTGAAGCCGACCATCTTGTTATTTCCTCGAAGGTAGTTTTGACATAGTCTGGAGGTGTGTTTAGGGTCATTATCTTGCTGTGGGATGAACCACTGACCAACTAGGCATATACCAGAGGGTATTGCATGGCGCTGCAAAATGCTGTGGTAGCCCTTTTGGTTCAGGGTGCCAGTCACTCTGTGCAAGTCGCCGACTTTGGATCCAGCAAAAGAGCCCCAGACCATCACGCTTCCTCCTCCATGTTTGACAGTTGGTGTCACACACTGAAGAACCATCCTTTCGCCTCCTCGACGGCGTACAAAAACCCTGCGTGATGAACCAAAGATTTCAAATTTTGATTCATCGGTCCATAAGACCTTCTTCCAGTCTTCAGTAGTCCACAGGCGGTGCTTCATGGCCCAGGCAAGCCTCTTTTTCTTATTTTGCCATCTTAGCAATGGCTTTCTTACTGCCACTCGACCTGTCAAACCTGCAGCTCGAAGTCTTCTCTTCACAGTTGAAACTGAGACTTGCTTACTTCGACCAGTGTTAAGCTGTGCTTGAAGC
Source organism: Myxine glutinosa (assembly GCF_964187855.1). NCBI lineage: Eukaryota > Metazoa > Chordata > Myxini > Myxiniformes > Myxinidae > Myxine > Myxine glutinosa. Next base: position 29,183 of record NW_027618692.1, read on the forward strand.
TGTGAGCTGTGTGTGTGAGCTTGAAGCTGTGTGTCCTATGAGCTGCCTATCACGCAAGGTGTTGACTCTCAGAAACTTGTCTTCTGATTCTGTTGTGGCTTTGGGTCTGCCAGACCTCTTCCTGTCAGAGTTTCCTCCAGTTTCCAATATACTACTTCCTGCAGTGCAATATTGTCCAAATAATGCTTCAGAGGGTGTAATAACAGTCTGTTCCAATACTGCTTTTATACAGACAGGGGGTTTGTAATCAGGTAATCAGCAAAAGGAATTGTTTGCATCAACTTTCAAGGCTTAATTTACTTACATTGCTGCAGAACAGCTGTAAGATGTTAACCCATTACTTGTTCCCTGAAGAAGGCCTTTTTTTTTTACAACATAACTGTAATTTACATTATTTTCCCGTTTTTGCTAACCTAAACTTTTTTTTTTAACCTCGAACAGTTTACTGCTTACCTTTGTACCATTTCAGGTTATTCACTGGACATTAAACTGCGTAAATTTGAATAAAAACTGGAAAAATTGAGGTGTTCTAAAACTTTTGACCGGTAGTGTATGTACACACATGCAAATAAGGAAAATCAATACGTTAAAATGTAAAACTTCCGATTTAAATGAGAAATGAGCAAGTGAAGGCCAAAGTGTACCCGCGTGTGCGAAGGGCAATCTCCGAGCATCGAAGAAAAATCACCAATTGGCAGAAATTTGATTTATGGAATCGTTCCTCCCAAGTTGGGCCTATCAAGGCTCATGTACTGAAATAGCTTACTCTCTTTGATGGTGCATGGAATTCCCCTGTTTGGAAGTTTATAATACAGTCTTCTATCATCAGCTCCTCCATGAGCCTTGACCTTTGACCTTTTGAATGCATGCAATCCTTGCTCCAGAATCACAAATGACATCATCCTTCTAAGAACTACAAGCCATAGGTTCTGATTACTGCACAACATGTTTATGGTCTTAAGCAATCTGTAAGACCACCTGCTTATCCTTTCCACAAAACCACTGCCTACCTGACTCTACTGCGGGCACCATGTGTCCTTCTGTACAGCACGAGCACTGTGCAGTCAAATCAAATCATGCAACGTTTTCGACAAATTCCATCCCCAATGCAATCCGATGGTGATGAAGGTGACGGATATCATGGTAGGTGTTAAGAAAACCAAAGCCGTTGGAGCACCAGGACATTGCTGGGCTCCATCGGGGAGCACGTACTGCTGCCGCATCATTGGGATGTTCACGAAGTTTGCGGCCGCCACGGCTCCGAATGGCACCCAGCGTGCGACGAGGGAGGGAGCTTTCTGCAAAAGGGCCACATGGGGTTTGGTGAGGACTTGTTATTCTACATGTGAGACAATGCAGTGAGAGAAATAGGGATGAACTGAATGAATGAATCCTCCAGACACCGACATGACACAGGGAAACCCAGGCGCAGGGAGGAGACGGCTCGGTCCGCCAAGCCTGTGCCGTCTCCACATCCCCGACAAGAGATAATCAAAAATAAAGACAGAAAAAAAGAGGGGGGGGGGGGGAGGATATAAAACCCAACTTTCTCACCTCAAATACAATAGGCAAGTAATTTGGCAAATTTTGATGTAAAAGTGCATTTTTCCAGCAAAACATTATGAGGAGCTCTTGCCAATATCATCACCAACCTTTGTGTACAGATTGAGGCCGAGGGCAGTAACCAGTGCCGCACTTGTAGCAGTGACGTAGGCAATTCCAATTTGTCTAAAAACAACAGAGAAAACCAATGCACATAAACAAAAAAGCACAATGCAGCGGGGTGCAGCGTACACCATGCTGTGGTTCAGCAGAGTGGAGCGTACACCATGCTGTGGTTCAGCAGAGCGGAGCGTTCACCACGCCAGGGTGCAGCGGAGCTTTTTTTTGAGATCAGATACAAGATGGCCGACTGACGGCTATGACATTTTATGTCTTTTTCTTCTTGTTTGCAGTGGAGTTTTAAGCAACTAAGCCGAACGAGTGTGAAAATAGGGCGAAGGTCTATTACTCATGATACAATTAAAGCCTCTAAACTCGAAAGCGTCACTCGTAATAACCTATCCCACGGCCATGAGGAGTGGTGCTACATAGCACAGATTTACGTAGAGACTTTACATCTACCCCACCTTCGGAAACTTCGGGGTGTAGAGGGAGCAAACCAAGTAGCTACAATCTTTGTCTTATGGCCCATAGTCCCCCGAGCAAGTTTGGTTGAGATAAGACAAGTAACAACCAAATGCAACGGCCACAGACGTGCAGACAGACAGACATACAGGTTCCATGTGTGTCGTTTGGTGAAATTAACCCCCAACTCGGCTGCTCATCGACTTACTTTCCAGTGATGGGAGAGGCTGCATTACGATTGGTGTAATTCACCAATGCGTTGAACGACTGGTTCACCCATTGCCAGAATACGACAGCCGGGGCAGTTCTGCAGAGAAAAGGGGAAAAGATAATCTCATGCTTGTCTGCAATGATCATACCTCGCTCGCTCAAGTGCACACAGGACAATGAGACATACAGTGCATTCTGAAAGTATTCAGACCCCTTCACTTTTTTCACATTTTGTTATGTCACAGCCTTATGCTGAAATCGTTTAAATTCATTTTTTCCCTCATCAATCTACACTCAATACCCCATAATGAGAAAGAGAAAACAGTATTTTAGAAAGTTTTGCAAATTTATTAAAAAGAAAAAACTGAAATATCACATTGACATAAGTATTCAGACCCTTAACTCAGTACTTAGTTGAAGCACCTTTGGCAGCGATTACAGCCTCGAGTCTTCTTGGGTATGACGTGACAAGCTTTGCACACCTGGATTTGGAGATTTTCTGCCATTCTTCTCTGCAGATCCTCTTAAGCTCTGTCAGGTTGGATGGGGACCGTCGGTGGACAGCCATTTTCAGGTCTCTCTAGAGATGTTCGATTGGGTTCAAGTCAGGGCTCTGGCTGGGCCACTCAAGGACCTTCACAGAGTTGTCCCCAAGCCACTCCTGTGTTGTCTTGGCTGTGCGCTCAGGGTCATTGTCCTGTTGGAAGGTGAACCTTCGGCCCAGTCTGAGGTCCTGAGTGCTCTGTTTCAGGTTTTCATTAAGGACATCTCTGTACTTTGCTCCGTTCATTGTTTCCTCAACCCTGACCAGTCCCCCAGTCCCTGCTGCTGAAAAACACCCCCACAGCATGATGCTGCCACCACCATGCTTCACCGTTGGGATGGTATTGGGCAGGTGATGAGCGGTGCCTGGTTTCCTCCAGACATGACGCTTAGAATTGAGGCCAAACAGTTCAATCTTGGTTTCATCAGACCACAGAATCTTGTTTCTCACAATCTGAGAGTCCTTTAGGTGCTTTTTTGCAAACTCCAAGCGGGCTTTCATGTGTCTTTCACTGAGTCGAGGCTTCCATCTGGCCACTCTGCCATAAAACCCAGATCGGTGGAGTGTTGCAGTGATGGTTGTCCTTCTGGAGGTTTCTCCCATCTCCACACAGGATCTCTGGAGCTCAGCCAGAGTGACCATCGGGTTCTTGGTCACCTCTATTACCAAGGCCCTTCTCCCCCGATTACTCAGTTTGGCCGGGTGGCCAGCTCTAGGAAGAGTCCTGGTTGTTCCAAACTTCTTTCATTTAAGAATTATGGAGGCCACTGTGCTCTTGGGAACCTTCAATGCAGCAGAAAATTTTTTGTAGGCTTCCCCAGATCTGTGCCTCGACACAATCCTGTCTCTGAGCTCTGCAGGCAGTTCCTTCAACCTCATGGCTTGGTTTTTGCTCTGATATGCATTGTCAGCTGTGAGACCTAACATAGACAGGTGTGTGCCTTTCCAAATCATGTCTAATCAATTGAATTTACCACAGGTGGACTCCAATCAAGGTGTAGAAACATCTCAAAGATGATCAAGAGAAATGGGAGGCACCTGAGCTAAATTTCAAGTGTCATAGCAAAGGGTCTGAATACTTATGTCAATGTGATATTTCAGTTTTTTCTTTTTAATAAATTTGCAAAACTTTCTAAAATCCTGTTTTCTCTTTGTCATTATGGGGGTATTGAGTGTAGATTGATGAGGGAAAAAATGAATTTAAACGATTTCAGCATAAGGCTGCAACATAACAAAATGTGAAAAAAGTGAAGGGGTCTGAATACTTTCTGAATGCACTGTAAGTAGAAAAAGTAGAAAAAGAGACCTCAACTCACCTGTAGAACTGGAGCATGGCACCCGTGATTGCCATACCTCCAGGCACTTGGAACGACATGCGGCCCAGGATATTCATGCGCTCGCCCGAGTCGGGATGGAATGCCGAGTCGTAGAGTTTCTTGGCATAGTATTGCTGCTCCCGGGTGGTTCCAGGTGGGACAACGCCAAGCCTCAGCACCAAAAATGTGAGTGGGCAAAAGAGATGGTAATAGCAAGGAAAGTGAATGATCATTTTGGTGTAAAGTGGAATCACGGAACAAATGCCGTCGTAATTTCCCGTCCTTTCCTATGATAATTGTACCAGCTCTTCATTGGAATGACAAGGAAGCAAGGCTGCACCTTTAAAACTAAGGGTCCTCAAATGACGGCCCACGGTCCACATCCAGACTGCAGGCATCACCAGTCTCGACCGTTGAGCTAATCCTAATCCCCCGTCAATGGATTGATCCCATATTGCTAATTTAGCTGCTAAATTATTCCTGAGTTAATTCCCTCTGATGTTCTTCGATTCTATCTGCCCCTAATTGTGTTAATAGCCTCTGGTGTTTATCCATTCAGACCAACTTGATAAATGATAGGGCTGGCAGGATGGCCTAGAGTTACGCACACTCGCCTCGAAGCTGTCCAGCCTGGGTCAGAATCTCGGTCTAGCTATAAACTGCCAACTTAGTGTATCACAGGCAGGGTGATTCATCAATGTATGTACCGTCCATCGGACGGATGTTAAACGGGCGTCCCGTCTGCCAGCATTAGTTGCTGCACGTTAAAGACGCCATGATGTCCTTCACAAAGAGGAGGCGAGCTATCGCTGGCACCCTGGACAAATTACAAATTCCTGCCCTAACTACTGCTGGGAAGGCAATGGCAATGGCAAAATTGCTCAGGAACCTACTTCGGCGGTACCGCACTATGCTGACTGTTCATAGTTTGACTTGCAATAATTATAAATAAAAAAATTGATAAACGTTGTTGCTACTATAATACTCGTCCTTAATGACTCTAATTTCCTGAAAGAAGAATGTTACTGGGGATGGGAAGCAAATAGATTAACTTTTATACGATAACATTTTTAAGGGGTGGTGTCCACAGAATGTACCTTTTACTCGTTATCTCGGCCACAGAAGGTGGATGGAGGTTATGTTTTCACCCCTGTCTTTGTTTGTCTGTGAACAAGATATCTCAAAAAGTTGTGGACAGACTCGGACAAATTTGGCGGAGAGGTAGTGTATGTGACATGGACGAAATGATTAGATTTTGGTGAAGATCCGGATTTGGATCCGGCTACTATAATTTTTTAAGTGCTTCTTCACCATTGGAAGTTGGGACCAAAAACGACATATAGCAGGATATCTCAAGTTGTGGACGGATTCGGACGAAACTTGGTGGACAGGTTGCGTGTGTGACAAGGACAAATCGATTCGATTTTGGTGAAGATCTGTATGTGGATTCGGATACGAAAATTATTTAATGCTTAAGTGGTGATTCTTCACCATTGAGAGATCAGACGAAAAGCGATATATGACATGATATTTGAAAAAGTTATGGACGAGTTTGTTAGGTGACAAGAACAAGCCGATTAGGTTTTGGTTCAGGTCCAAATCGAGATCCAGTCTATCAGTGGGATACAAAACGTAAACTCTTCAGCCTGGCAGAGGTTGCACCCCACCGAGTGCCATTCTATTTCTTGTTACTTGCGAAAATCAAAGATTTTTCAAGTAAATTGGTTGGTCTTGTGCGTTATTCTGTCTGTTTGTCTGTCTGTTTGTTACTTGCCGGAAAAGATTCCGTCAAGTATGTTGATCGGTTCGTTTGTCTGATTGTCTGACTGTCTGTTTGTCTGTCTGTCTGTGCGCAGCACTACGTCTACACCATTGCACATAGAATCGCCAAACTTTACACACATATTTGTCTTGCCCTGGAATAGACTATGCCCTATTTTAACTCTCTCGGCCCAAGGCCTCCATTATGACGTCATAATTTGATAATTCGACAAGTACAAAACTTCATCCGATCAAGATGCAATTTCTTGAGCGACATGATGGTATAAACTGGTGGAGAAAAAAAATAATGATGACGTTATCGGTCACGTGGTTCGGCCGCCATGTTGGAAAAACCGAAAAACTTTGCACCTCTATATCTCCGAAAGTGCTGAATAGAAAAAATTGAGACATGGCTCATTGTAAAGAACTCTCCATGGGGAATAAAATATGTTAATGATGATGTCATAGGTGCCTCCATTATGACGTCATAATTTGACAAGTACAAAACTTCATTCGATCAAGATGAAATTTCTTGAGCATAATCTACTAATCTAGGAATAAATTAGTTTAGAAAACAAACAAAGATTACATCATCGGTCACGTGGTTCGGCCGCCATAATTTTCCAAGATGGCCGATAAAAAAGTACATTCCGGCAAGTCCCCGGTCTCTGACTGATTTTTCATTTGTCTGTCTGTCTGTTTGTCTATCTGTCTGTCTGTCTGTTTGTTTGTCTGTCTGTCTGTCTGTCTGTCTGTCTGTTTGTTTGTCTGTCTGTCTGTCTGTCTGTTTGTCTGTCTGTCTGTCTGTCTGTCTGTCTGTCTGTCTGTCGCCTACAGGTCACAATTTTCAACCAATCTTCATGAAACTTCACCAAATGGTAGAGTTGGTAATAAGCAAGAAGCCTATTGTTTTTGGGGTCAAAAGGTTAATAGGTCAAAATAGGCCGAAGGTCACCAACTTTGTCAAATTTCTAAAATCCTAAATTTTCCTCAGATTAACTTGAAATTTGAAGAGGATCTGCATATTTGGTTAAGTAATTCAACCACCATTTATATTTAGGTCAACATAGGCCAAAAGGTCAACAAAGGCCAAATTTATAAAATCCTCCATTTTCATCCAATTGACTTGAAATTTTAAGAAGATTTACATATCTGGACACTGAATTCAACCACCAAGTATTTTTGAGGTCAACATAGGCCAAAAGGTCAACATAGGCCAAAAGGTCAACATAGGCCAGATTGCTAAAATCCTCAATTTTCATCCGATTGACTTGAAATTTGAATAGGAATTTATTTGAGGTCAACATAGGTCACAAGGTCAACATAGGCGGAATTTCTGAAATCCTCAATTTACATCTGATTAACTTGAAAATTTAAGAGGATTTGCATACCAGGTCACTGAATTCAACCACCAATTCTTTTTGAGGTCAACATCGGCCAACAACTTATTTTACGGATTTCGCAAGTATTGTGCTGTGCACGACATATTTCTTGTTTGTTTGTTTGTCTGTCTGTATGTTCGTGAGCACGATATCTCAAAAATTTGTGGACGGATTTGGATGAAATTTGGTGAAGAGGTTGGGTATGTGACCAGGGATGAAATGAAATGATCCACATCTGGATCCGAGAATTTGTTATGTGATTCTTCACCATTGAGAGATAGTGCCAAAACCAATATATAGCACAATATCTCAAAGCATTATGGACGAATTCGGACGAAACTGGATGGACAGGTTGGGTGTATGACAAGGGACAAGGGCGAATAAATTCAACTTTGGTGAAGATACGGATACAAGGATTTTTTTAATTCACAAGTGATTTTTCACCATTGAGTGATAGCATGATAAACAATGTCTAGCATGATATTTCAAAACGTTGTGGACTGATTGACAAAACTTGGTGGAGAAGTTGGTTAAGTGACAAGAACACTCCAATTCAATTTTGGTTCAAGTCTGAATCCAGATCCAACCCATCAGTACAGCCTGGCAGAGGTATGCTCTCTACCGAGTGCCGTTCTAGTTTAAGATGTCGTTTTATGGTTGTGTGGCCCACGAGATGCTAGGGAATTTTGGTTCGGTCCCATGATTGAAATATTTGAGAACCCACGAGACATATCTCAAACATATAACACAGTGTGGTACCATGCTCTCCTTACCAAGCTTTCGCCATGCTCTCCTTACCTGTGGTGTCCAAGGTTATCTTCTTTCCTGGGCGGCTAACCTCCGATACCCATTCCATTAGCAAGGAGCTATCAATCCTTTCATCTCCTCTCCCAGTAGTAGAGGGACTGTCTCAAAAGCACAAAAGCAGTGTCCTGGACCCAATCGTGTTCCTCATACACATGAATTATCTCTCTACTGCCATGGAAAGGATCAAATGCTGGTAGAACATGTCATTGGATCCACGCACGTCTCACGTTCTCACAATGTCTCTCTGGAACGATGGTCGAACAAATCGACATGGTTCAAAGGTCAACCACCAAAATAATTTCAGCCTCTCAAACTTCTGAGCCTTGCCATCAGCCTTAACCTCTCTTTGGCAGATACTATTCCAAAGCCAGCCTCAGACTGCCAAAATCATCCTCCATTGTGACATTCCCTTAATTTAGTAAATTTGAACAACTGACGAGATGCATGGCTGTCCTTCAACGTTTAGTTGAGTGTTGCTCCCCTCCTTAAGGGTTGGTGCCCCCACTTCATATTTGTCTCCCCTGGATGATGTGGAATCCAAATCTCTCGATTTCTGCACACAATACCTTCTGCCCTCTCTTCACAGACAGGCTTGGGACCTCTCTATTCTATACCCAATGACCTCTCTCTCCAAGATGCACATGTTCCTCCAGCAACCCCCTTATTCACTCCTCAACCTTCACTCCTTTGTTCTTCTCTTCTCAGCCTGGTGCCTGGTGTTGGCTTCACGGTTAAGGTGGCTGGCTTGTAGATCTTAGGGTCCTGAGTTCAAGCCCCTATTGTGCCAATGAATTAACACCGGGTGGGTTGACTCGGCCTGCCATCCTTCCGGTCGGCAAAATGAGTATCAGATGAGGCATTGCACCAACCCCCTATTACCTCTCTCTTCCATGAGCCAAGGTTTTGTATACAAAAAAGCACGTTACTGTCCAGGAAACAAATTGTGCGAGCTCTTATTGCTGCACCTAAAGCCTGGTGTTGGCTTAGCGGTTAGGGTGCCGGCTTGGGATCCTAGGATCCTGGTTTCGAATCCTGGTCGATCGCTGAATTAACACCAGGTGGGTTGACTCAGCCTGTCATCCTTCTGAGGTCGGCAAATTGAGTACCAGCTCACAGGTAATTCCTTGTGTGTCGCAAGAGGCGACTAACAGGGCTGGGGGCAGGAAGGGCATCCGGCCATAAAACATTCCTTCAAAAAGGGGACCACGTTGCCCAAAAAAGGCCAACCCCCGCTCTGCGGGGAAAAATGGCCTCGAAAGGTGGTGCCCCCACTTCATATCCTTGTTCCCTCTTATTGCTGCACCAAAAAAAGTACGTCCTCACGTTTTGCGGAGGGAACTCACCGGCTCTGTGTGACCAGCTGCTTGGCCTCGTCCAAAGCAGAATTAGGCAGCAGGACCGTGCGGACATCCGTGATGTTGAAAAAATGCCAAAGGCGACCCGTAAATGTGTCCTGGTCCCAGCGTGGCACGTCGATGTCAAATCGAGTCGGATCACTGGCCATGGCTGCAAACACAAGGACAGAAGTTTTACGGGCCGCAGAAGACCTTGCTCATACAAAATCACTTGCTTGCCAACGGCTCACTGGTGACTTGCCAAAGACAAACGTAGATATCAGTGTACTTTTACATGAATTACTAGGACATCAGTGGAGGATGGACAAACACGTTGCACATGTCATTTCAACATGGGTTGTCCAATCACAATACGGGCTTCAGATGAGAACGCTAATTACAGGTCAACCCGAGGTGAACACTCCCTGGGCCTTAGTTTATGTTTACACAGAGTAAAGCTAGACCTAGATAGACTACGACAACACTGCAAGAGCTGGGGGTCGCATGTACGCGTGTTAAACTTTAATGGGACTTTCTAATCCCAAGTCAGAGTCAGAATGTTTAGCCCCTTCCTTGGGTGGTGACTGCTGATGCATCTCACTGTGCAGACCGCTATAGATAGAAAGTATAAAGTTGCACCAACTTGTGTGTACCTTGATGCTGCAGCAGTACCCTCACAGCCGTGCGTGATAGAAAATGGAGAAATGGTACCCACTTACCAGTACAATAACAATTGTCTTATCAAATAAACTTACTGGACACCAATCTAGTATTTGGTTGTAGGCCATCCATAGAAATTGATGGGACCGCAGTGGCGGGTGGAGATGTACAAAAGGTCATCAAGCGAGGTAGACCAACATATACAAGGAAGGTGAAGTTTCACAGGAAACCAGCTAAATAGGACCACTGTTATGACACACAAGATGGCCTATGAAACTAGGATGGTGGTCTTGTAAATGTGTTAACATTTAGTAAACCATCCGGTACTGTGGAATATGTAACGACTCCATATGGGGTCTACAGCATGCCCCCATCATCATGTGGCAAAGCTCTACCGATCTAGGTCTCCAGTGAAGACAGGATGAAGACTCGAGCCCATAAACAACACCATAAGGGGAAGAGACGCAAGATCAGGATGTTTGACAAATGCAGGATGCGATTGGACAGGCTGAAGACATTGGGGTTATGGGTTGATTTCCGACTGCTTTTTTATCCCTGACATTGCACTTCAAATTGCTATCCCCAAGGTGGGGGGTGGGTGAAATCATCTCCTTTGTTAAAATATTTTGTGTTAATAGTGACGGAATTAGTGAAATTTTAACGTCTCACATTTCAAAATGATAAATGTACTTTTACGGTTGTGGAAATATGGCTTTCTCTGGGGAAAGCATCCAGGAACATGTAGGGAAGTTATTTCATAAGTATATGTGATTAGATAGATCCCTGCCCTTTGTACAGAGGATTTGAGGGTGGGGAGGGGCAATGCGTTGTGAGATTCGCATGTTTCATCCCTGGTGTGATTTTTCCCCTTTCTATCTACTTTCAATCCCTGAATCCACTTTCAATCCATCCTTCAATTAATCACTAATCCCTCACCCCTTTCGCTTCCATGTCTCTATTCCCCAACATGCGTTTACCCCATTGCCTCTCGAACCCCGTACCCCACCTTCCCTCCCCCCCCCCCCCCCCCCCATTCTCCGGAGACTCCTCTTACCGCATTTATCATCAATCCACCAGTTCATCCCTCCCTCCCAGTCCCTCATCTTTCCGCTCCCCAACCTCCACTTTCCAGTCTCCCCTTGAAACCCTTCCCTCTTCATTCAACTTCCATCCGTATCCCTTACTGTTTTGACCTCCGAGTCGCCATTCCCGTACCTCCCGAACAGCCTTTTAACCCCAAACGGGCGAACAAACTCTTCATCGTGTGGAACGCAAATAATCCTAAGGTTTAAATAAATTCCTTTCCTCCTTTCCCTGCATTTTTCCAATTTAAAACACATCATGACACTTTTTAAGTCATGAGTGGCTCACAGCGCTAAAGTGGAGAGAATCGCACCTGAAGATTCTTCCAAAAAAGTGTCCACTGGTTGGTAGCGGGGGATTCTTCTGGATGGAATTCAAAGACTCGGCACGTTGAGAGCCAATGAACAGAGCCCACGAGAGGTAGGAGGGGCCTCGGGACATCCTTGCCACGCCTCGTGTCTGCCTCGATAAAATGTGAATGGACGAACAGACATTGAGCCGCCAGGAGGACAAGAGCCATTGGAGAAATCCTGCCCTGAAAAAGCCTCCGCCAAACGAGAACCACTGTGTTTGCCTGCACGAGCCTCTGCCATCTGCCTGTCTGAGCCATGAGGGCTGCAGCTATTGCTGTTTGCCGAACCAAGGGTGGTGTGCCGATCAATATGGGTGAATGGAGCACAGGGTCACCTGACTCGGCAGCTCCAGAAATAATGGATGGATAGACGGGACGTTTTACCCCACTAGTTTGCTCCAACGAATAGCCGACTCCCACCCTCGGTTTTGCTCGGCCGTACGTAATAAGTAGACAGGGTGTGGAGTCGAGAGAACGGTTCCCTAGTTGGGGTAACCAAACCACCAGTAGGAAATGCAATAATTAAGAGCGAGGACCCTGCTAGGTTTGGTGGCTTCAACCGGCATCCACGGTTGCTTAGCAACAAGTCAGGCCATGGATTTATCATTGGGAGTCGGTCTGCGAGATCCCGTCATGGTAGCCCATGACTTTGAGGCCGCAACGGTACCCTGCTTCCTTTTTAAGTGAACTCATTTTGAAAAGCTTGTTCGAACCACACAAACAGCACAAGATCAGCAGGAAATCGTAGTAACATGATTTTTACCTGTGACATGTCGCAGGTCTACAGGAACTCCACATGGTTGTTGTTATTGTGGTTCTTGTTGAGAGTTGATTTTTCAAATGTGCACCTGTTGGTCGGATAGCTGCCAGACCATTTGTCGCTTGACTCCACGCACCATGACACCCAGAGATAACAATATGGCCGCCATATTAGTTTTTTCTGGTGGCCCGAAGACATCAGGCCTGTAGGCCACTGCTGATTATACACTGCCCGGGTTTGTTGCGTCAGATTAACATTGACTTTGTTTGGGTCAAGCGCTACTCACGATGAGGGACCCCGAAAAATCTAATGATATGTGGAATAAAAATTAGCAAGGTTTAATCAAGTGCAAGATCGGTCGAGTTTTTGACATCCGCTGACTGTCATCTTCCTGCACATGAGTGCATGTGTGTGTGTGTTTGTGTGTGTGTGTGTGTGTGTGTGTGTGTGTGTGTGTGTGTGTGTGTGTGTGTGTGTGTGTGTGTGTGTGTGTGTGTGTGTGTGTGTGTGTGTATGTATGTATATATATATATATATATATATTGTTACGGATCTCTACGTCGGCCTTTTTCCCCTTAAGAAGGGGGGATTAATCCCCTTGTGTGCGACTGACCGACGTGAGTCCTGAAGTTGCCCAAGCTCCCTCCGGAGAGGCAGGTGAGCAACCCCGTTCGCGACCGTGGACAAGATGTTAATTGCCGAGTGGATTAGCAGCTCATATTAGCAGCTCGCACGAACCATTAGCAAGTAACTGACCCGATTCTTAACGTTGGCCAAATCGTGCCACAGGTGTTCAATGATGGAAACCTCTAAGACGAACGGATGTGAAGAAGAAGAAGGCAAAAGTAGGAAGAACAAATATGATTTATTACTACTATTATGTACACAATGAAAAGAACCAAGGAGAAGGAAAGATACGAAAATAAAGACAGAAAGGATGGAAGGACCAGAAGACACAGTGCAAATACTAACTTACCTATACAAACTTACTTATACCCCAGGACAAGACACACAAAACAGACGACAATCAGACTTACACAAATGGGGAATGAAGGCAGGAACGAATGGCTGGAAGGAGAGGAAGGTTCAGTTGGGGCAGGAGAATGGTCGGGCCGGGAGTGAGCAGCCGCCGCCCCTCCGCACTTGGGTCCACACGGCCGGGATGCTCGCAGCAACACGTTGGAGCTTGTCGTGGCAAGGCTGGTTGGAACAGCGTCTCCTTTCCCAGAGCTCTCTATTCGGGCTCCTTCACTCTCTGGCTCCCTCAATGACTTCGTTCTTCACCTCTTTCACCAAGCAGTCCCTCACTGAACTCTTGCGTGCATCTCTCCCTCAATCATCTCTGGTGGGGGCGTCGCGTGACGGGTTATATAGGCCACACCCTCGAATCTTTGCGAATCTCCCCGGTCGTTCTGTCTCCGCCCTCTCAAGCCAAACCCCTCATCCTTGGTTGGTTGATCGGGGCTGGCTCACTCCTCCCTCCGATGACGAGGGCGGAGACACGCCTTTCTTCTCCGAACCGACCGCGTGTTCAATGGAGGGCGAATGCAGTTGGCAATTTTATTTTATTTTATTTTTTTTATTTTATTTTTTTTTTTGTATACAAGATCGAGGCTCGTGAAAGAGCGAACATTAATCACACAGAAAGACAAACAGACACATAAAACAAATAACATCGGGAGCGGTAGACAAGATGGGGAGAGAGGGGCAAGGACACAAACACAACATTTGAGAGCAGGGACTGAGAGACATGGAGACATCGAGAGATCTGTGGGAGGGAGAGGGCTTTGGGGGGAGGAATGTGAAGGGGGGGAGGCATGTGAAGGGGGGGGGGGGGTGGGAGAGGTATAAACATATGGACACTGCCAGGATTTCCAGGAAAGAAGTTGGAATTTCAAACAAGGTGGATCTGGGGTGAATTAGTGGGGGTGGAAAAGATCAAGATTATGGATGGGGGAAGATAAGAGATGGTGGTGAACAGCTGTTTTAAAGACCTGGAGGGAGGAGAGGGATTGAAGGGAGTGTGGGAGTTTGTTCCACAGGCGGGAGAAAAGAGGAATGAAAGAGTGAAGGTGAGCAGAGAGCCGAGATTTCGGCAGTTTAACCATCAGAGGGTTGCTGGCAGATCTTGTGCGACCTGTAGGAATATTTGGGGGACAGAGCACAGAGAGAGCTGGGGGAGCAAGGCCGGAGAGGAGTCGGTAGAAGACAGAAAGGCCACCTACCTGCCTGCGGTGAGTGAGTGAAAGGCCCTCAGAGATAGCTTCATCGCGGGAGATTCCAATGATTTTGAAAGCTTTGGATTCAACAGCGTGAAGCCGAGCCAGGTGTGAGGCAGGAGCACCAGCCCATAGGGGAGAACAGTATTCCATTGAGCTGCGGATGAAAGCCTTGTATGTGGTGAGGAGCTCAGGTGTGCCGAGGAAGGACTTCGCACGACGGAGGATGCCCAGTCGGCGACTGGCTTTGGAGGCCAGCTTGGAAATGTGGTTTTCCCAAGAAAGATCATGGCAGATAGTGAGACCCAAAAGCTTGAGTGACAGAACTTCTTGGAGAGGATTGTTGAGAAAGTAGATGGGAGGGTTGTCCAGTCGATCTTTTCGGAGAGACATAGTAAGAGAGTGAGATTTGTCAGGATTGAAAGACATGTTCCACTTGTTTGACCAGTCTGTGATTTTGTCCAGGTCTTCAGAGAGTGAGGAGGCTGCAGACTGCCGATCTGAGGGAAGAGGAATGGAGCGGCAGAGAGTGGAGTCATCAGCAAAGAGATAGAGAGGATTTTCCAGAGAGTCAGAGAGATCATTGATAAAGACCAGAAAAAGCACAGGGCCCAGCACACTTCCTTGGGGAACTCCAGCCTGAACAGGAAGGGGAGATGAGAGAAATCCATTCAGGGCCACACGTTGACTACGACCAGAGAGGAAGTCCGCAAGCCATGCATGGAGATTTCCATGGATACCATAGGAGGAGAGTTTGGTGAGCAGAGCTGGGTGCCAGACCGTATCAAAGGCCCTTGATATGTCAAGGGAGACAGCTCTGATTTCCTGTTTGGCATTGAGGACCTCCATCCATTGTTGAGACAGCAGAAGCAGCATGTCAAGCTTGACATGCTGCTTGACATGACATGTCAAGCTTGACATGACACCCAAGCTTGACAAAATTGCGGACAAATGGGGAATTGAAAGGGAATCTATCTTATTTGAATTCGGTGCAATGTAGAGTCAACTAATGGGAAACACAGCCTTCAACTAATACACATAATAAAGAAATAACTATTTAGAAGGGTATATGGTTTGCTACGTGTATGTATATGGACTAACTAAGAGGACGACCTTTGACCTTTACACACAAAACAGATATTTACAAGGAATCATTACACTACTTAGGGTGATATTTACAACAATTACAAATCCGCAACAATATATATATATATGATAATTTATATTTTAATTTCAATGTAACAAGCCGCTGTCACACCTTGACGTTTTAGCCAGCGTATGCCGACGTATGAAAAATTTGGCTACGTTAAGAGCACGCTGGCATACGTCGTAGTACGCCGAGCTCGTCGACAAATTTTGTGCATGCACAAAATTTGTCGACGTATGCCAGCGTATGACTCACACCAGCACTCAATTTTGAGACGCCGGCATACGCTGGCTAAATTGTCAAGGTGTGACAGGGGCTTTATCAGCTTCATGTCCCTATTGTTATGTAAAACTTGTAAGTTGGAACAGTGAGAAATAACAAAATTAATGCATTGTACATGACACCAGATTTGGCAAACGTATAATTCCTAAAGATTTTTTAGAAGTTGTTTTAATATACGAGTAACGCTATGGTTGCCAACCTATGGTCGTTTGTGCGTGTTCTATCCTTTTAACTGCTGAGGGTCAAGCAATGAAGCAGCTCATACCCTGAAGGATCATTTGAAGTGTTTGGTACGATCCGGCCGAGGTATATATATATATATATATATATATATATATATATATATATATATATATATATATATGTATATATATATATATATATTGTTACAGACGTGGCTTAGATGTTAGTTTACCGAGCGGTTTTGGTATGACCACGTCTGCACAAGATTGTACTCGATATTATACCCGATTGTGCCCGAACGTTGACGAGTCGCGCGATGCTGGCTCAATAAGAAAAAGAAGACACCCGGCTGGATTACAATAACACAATACGACACCAATGTTTCAATTCTCAAGACCTCCGGAGGAGATTATATTCGTACGGAAAGGTTAGATTACAAGGACGAGAGGTACAATCACAGAAAGACAGGCACTTAGACACACTCTTATATTGACCCCGGACAGACGACAGACAAACGGGACAACGGCTGACTCACACGGGGGTTGATCGCAGGAAAGCGGGTATCGATGGCTCCAGGTCCTCCTGGGCTCGGGGCAGGGTACAGTACGGTCCGGTCCGGTCCAAAGATGCGGGGAGGTATCGTCGCGCTGGGGGTGGCGGTGGCTTCTCTCTCCAAGCTGAGGCGCATCTCACGTCACATCCGGCGCGGGGCCGCGTATATCCGGCGGGGAGTGACACGCCCTCGGCTCGTTAGCGCCGCCCCAGATGGAATCGGCACGTTGCTTCTCATTGGGTGCGTGGGGGGGTTACTGGCTCCGCCCCTGACGAGGAGCTGACAGCCAGCCCCTTCGGGGTAACGCCGTGGAGCGCATGGTCATGGCGGGTAACCGAGCCGGTGTGAGGACGCACACTCCCCGCCCCTCTGTTGTTGTAGTCGTAGTTGTAGTTGTAATTGTTGTTGTAGTTGTTGTTGTTTGGGGAAGAAGATGGGAGGAGGTATGGGAAAGGTCCTAAACTCACTACTGATGCCATATAATCACATTCTGGTGCAACGAAGAGTCATAATTAATGGAGACGAGGCCTTAACTGACATAGAATAAGAATAGCTAGGAAGATGTCCGAAAGTTGTCTACGTGTGGTGCGGTGGACCTGGGCACGACATTTAATGGGGGAATAAGGGGAAGGTCGGCTCTACTGAGTGTTATTTACATGCAATGGGACTAGGGAATGGGGGATTGGGGAAAGTTGGGGAGTATTGGAGAAATAGGGGAATATTTACAAGCGGATATGGAGGCCAAATTCCATATTCGCAACATTGCACCCTTCTCTACCCTCGGGGCGTCCCGACCCGATAAATTTTTACCTACTTTAGTGTGGCACGCAATGTAGTTCCCTCTACTATTAACTCTACCCTGAGTGCGACAGTTTTACAGATATTCACAAATGAGTAAATATGTCCCCCTGCGACGTTGCACCCTTCTCCTCACAGAAACACACCCACAGGATAACCGAATCCGGAAAGAATTCTCAAACTACACATACAGCCGGTAGGGAGCATTATTTACAAGACTACGCTGCTATTTACACTACGATCCAGGACCTGTTTTTGGAGGAACACATGCAGATGTTATGCATAGAGAGAGCGCGCTTGCCAACATCGATACACCAACCCACGAGTGCTCTGTGGCCGACGGCCTTTAATAACGTGCAGAGCACCCTTCCCGAGCATCAAAAGCACCACCCCACCACCAATCGGTGCAGTCACCATTGTTCATTGGAATAAAAATAAATTCGACAACCCCTAACCCTGCAGGTGTCTCTTGCTCTTCGTGTGGCCTTCAGTGGTGTTAATTAACAGTGGTTCACCTTTATGGCATAGGTGCCACGTTGACCCATAGGTCCATCCCCGGGTGGTGCTTGGCCGCAAACGAACTGCGGTCCATTGTGGGTGGCCACAAACATTGCGGTCCATATGGTGTATCGATCCCGGCAGCAAACAGCGAAAGTGCAGGCCCACAACTGCGCAGCCAGCACCTCTCTCTCCTCTCTCTCTACCCCAAAGCCAGATCCTCGGAGGTAGGAGACAAAAGAAGAAACAAGTGAGTAAGGTGGTAAGGGCGCAAAAGTGCACGCAATGTAAGGTGATGCACACTGGGGGCACATGGGAACCAGGTGAGACAGGTACGTTCCTATCGTACGCCCCCCCCCCCCCCACCAGGTAACCTACATGGCCCCTCCCTTACCCCTTACTGTATCCACACAACACAACACTACCCATAAACATCTACTTTACAAATCAACAAACATCCCTACTGTCTTCCCCGTTCCTCCCATAAACCAAATTCGTCTTCTCTCCCTCCTAACCAATCAAATTTGCCATTTTCAACTCTCATCAAAATTTGCCATTTTCAACTCAACATCAAAATTTGCCATTACCAATTCATCATCAGTCCCTCCTAGGGAGGGAGAGATGGAATCACCCCAATGTCTCATCCACGTCGTGATGCGTCTCACAAATCCTCACAGCAATCTCATTTCCTGCACAAAACAAAGAAAACACAGGTGTGGAGTCATCATCATCACCACAGGTAAGTGGCTGCGTATGGTGCGACAGGTTCATCAATCCTAACTATCTCCTAAATGACTTTAACAACTTTACACTACCCGGGGTCTTTCTCCGGCCAAACCATTGGCCCTCTTACACTATGGGTTCTAAAAACCAATTCCCATTGGCCAAACTGTGGTGCTCTTCAATTTGGGGTCTCACTCCCCCGATTCATCTCCCGGTGCCCTCGTACAATTTCTGGGCTGCGACGTGTACCTCTCCCAGTGGGTCTACCCACCTGCACACCTCCACCACTGCAGTTGCCTCCGAGCTTACCTGCTCCTTACCCTAACCTAACTACCAGGGGAAGGCCCTCTGGCTCTCTCCCCACTCCGTGCCCTCTCTGGCACTGGGCTGCCCGATCCACACCCGGGATCCTCAGGCACCCACTCACAACTACCGGCTCCCAGAGCCCACCTGCGGCCTCACCTGGCCGACATCCTCACAGTGGTGGAGTGCCCAACCAACTACACACACTAACAGGCTACACGCCCAGCCATTTCCACAACACTAATGCACCCATCCATGTACCATTCTTTCACCCGCACCACAAATGCCAATATCCAACCACAATTTACCTGTACCCTCAACCTAACACTTACACTACCCGCCCCGGGTATCCGTGATGGGGGTCCACTCTTCCCCCATTCACACCTTCACACCATGCACACCACTCCGTACCACTTACTCCAACTCTCTCCACACACCTGTATTTGCACACCTGTGCTCTCACACCTGGTGCCACCTGCACCCTTCTCTCCCCAAGCGCATTCGCGCTGATCCACACACTCACTACTCACACACTGCTCCACACACCTGTCCAGTTGCACACCTGTGCAATCACACCTGTTCCATCCTCACACACACACGGCATCATCTCATCTAACTACTCCCTTCTGAAACTTGCGCTTCCCAGTCGTCCCTTTAAACTATTGCGCTCCCTCGTCATTATCATCCATGCTAATCTACCTGCGTCCCCACTACAGGTATCAGTCACTAACTAATCTTAACGTTACCTAAGGTCATCTTCTCTAGATCCCTACACACAATATCCTAACCCACCCGGGCTAGTTTTCACTGCCATACACCCCATAAGCTATTGCTCCTTTGCCCCCACACATGGGAAGGATGGTGGACTTGCCATCCCACCACATCGGGGGTCTCTCACTACCAATTTTGCACATCAAATTTCAACAAATTAAAAATTTGGCCAATCACTGCCCATCATCTGCCAATCACTACTGCCAATCATCAAATTTTGTTTTTCTCTAATTTTGGGTCCAAAACACTAACCTCATCACCCAGTCTACTCACTAATACCTCTCGGTGCGCCAATCCCTGTCCAAAGCCCGGCTTCGTGAAGCCAAGCAATGGATGCTGGTTGTTTTGTGCCAGCGGCTGGATGCGTCCGGCACTCGGTGCAGGGACGGGGGCTTACCCGGGCCGAGATCCCACGCACCACCTCGGCGTGGAGCCATCCAATGCCCCGATCTAGACCTGCCGGCACGTCTCACCAAAAAGTGGTCGCCATGACGACCCTTCCTATCCAGCTGCCCGCTCCACCTAGTGGAGCCTGGACGCGGCCGTTCAAAGCGAGGCCCGGCACGCACCGAGGGCCCGATTCGGCTATAAGTCGTTCTAAACTCTACCCCGTCTAACGTCGATGCTTCACCTGGACGCTTACACCCCGCAGCCCGTTCCTTGCTCACACATCCAGCCGTGCCCATGCTCCTCGTACCTTTCCTTACACACCCAGGTGCACCCATCCCACTCACAGCCTTGGTCACACACCTGACCACCGAACACTTTGGCACACATTCGTTGCTCGCACACCTCACCAATACACCGCTTCGCGCCCCCTCCGCGGTCACCTCCTCTGTGACAATTACAGGTGTGCCCTCATTCGCACACCCAATCACGTACCTCACCACCAACTCCAGCGTGCATTCCCACTCACGCTCTACCATTCCAGGTGTGCATCCTTCCATCCCCGGTGTACATCCTCGCTCACCTGTCACAACTAACTCACTCTCCTTGTCACTCTCACTACTCTCACCACCACTCTTGACAACGCACTCACCCTTACTCTTGACAGCACACTCTTTCCCCATGCACCTGTCCGTCACACACCTTTCTCGCGCACACTCTCCCGTTACACCCTCTGTAACACTCACCACAGGTGGACACTCTTCCTTACTTCTGACAGCGCACTCTTTCCTCATGCACCTGTCCGTCACACACCTTTCTCGCGCATACTCTCCCGTTACACCCTCTGTAACACTCACCACAGGTGTGCATTCTTCCTTACTTCTGACAGCGCACTCTTCCCTCATGCACCTGTCCGTCACACACCTTTCTCGCGCATACTCTTGCGTTACACCCTCTGTAACACTCACCACAGGTGTGCATTCTTCCTTACTTCTGACAGCGCACTCTTCCCTCATGCACCTGTCCGTCACACACCTTTCTCGCGCATACTCTTGCGCACACTCTCCCGTCACACCCTCTGTAACACTCACCACACCGCGCTTCCACGTGCTTCCTCGCACACGCGCTACGACCGACTCACTCTCGCCAGCACCCTCACTCCTTGGCACACACTTTTTCCTCACACACCCCAGAGTCGGACTTTCTCGCACACCTCCTCTTTCGCACACCAGACCTGTCGCACACTTCACCGACGGCCTCTCACGAACACCCGGGTCTATCTCGACCCCCAAGCTTCTTAAATCCTCTGGCGCATCATACGCACGACCATATTGGTCACCACTTACACCGGGTCCTCTTCCTCTTCGCTTCTCCTCCATCACCTGCGAATCCCTCATCCGGTTAATGAGCACATCATCACGATCCAAACACAGACTTTGGACCAATTCTTTTATCTCCTCTTTTATCTCTTTCTTATCCCCTCTCCGTCGCTTCTTAATTTCGCTCATCCCTTCTTCCACTTCTTCTAATTTGTGCTTCACCTCTTTTATTCCCCGGTACGTCTCCTCAAGCTCATCCTCTAAGGCTACCTTGACCGTTTCCAGGTGCGTCCTCACCTGCCGGTCCTTCGTCTCCATTACCTCTATCACCTCGTCCAACCTCGTTGTCAGTCCCTCACGTACCATCTGACATTCCCTCTTTGTCGCTATCAAGTCGTTTTTTATGTCGTTTTGTGTCGCTTTTAAACCTCCTAATACCGCAGTGTTCCTTTGAACCTGCTCCACTAACTCCGTTTGTCCCACCGTCAGCTGCTCCACCTCCTGCGTCAGGTCCTCTATGCCCCCTTGTAACTTTACAGTCCCCTTTCTCACCTCCTTCTCCATGTGCTCCTTACAGTGCCTCACCTCCTCGCGCACTCCTCCGACCTCCTCACTCACTCCTCTTCTGATCTCTTCTCCCATCACTTGCATCTCCTGCCCAGATGCCACCCTCATCTGCTCCATTTCCTCCCTGTGAGCATCCAGTTTGGTTTCTACCCCCATTCTGACCCCCTCTATCTGCTGCCCCATTTGGTTAACTTCCCTTTCCGCTTGGTCCCTCATGTCCCTCAATTTGCCTTCCATACTGTTTTCTAACCCCTCTAACCCATTTTTCACTCCCTCTATCTGATTCTCCTGGGCAGCCATTCTATTTTCTACCCCCGTTAACCCCTCCTGTATTTCCCCTAATCTATTGTCTAATCCCTTAAAATTATTGTCTAACCCCTCACCGGTACCCCTCGCTTCGTCCCTCATTACCCCCAATTGGTTACTCTGAGCATCCATCCGGTTCCCCATTACCCCCATACTGCTTTTCAAACCTCTAATTTGGTCTCCCAATTGCTCACTATTCTTTTCCATTCGCTCGTTAGTCTGGGCCATAAGGGCCTTTATTTGCAAAAAAAACAAGTCCAAATCCACCAGGGGCGCTGTCACGGTCGCCGGCGCGGTGACCAGCGAGGCGCCATTTCGCGCGTCTGCTACTTCGTGCGTGACGGCGCTATTTTGCGAACCTGCCGCCCTCACTGCTTCGCTCTCCTCTTGTCCCTCAATTTGGTCCTGGATCGACCCTACCTCACTCTCCTTTACCGGACCCCAGCCGTCTTGACCCGCCATAGCGCGTTCGGTTTTTATTTTTATTTTCGTAAAACAAATTCAAATTTCGCCGTTATAATTTCGCGCGGGAAACGCGCTCCGAATCGATTCTACTTGTTACCAATTTGGGCCTAATAAATTTAGTCCCGGGTTCGAATTCCACTCCTCGACACCAATTGTTACAGACGTGGCTTAGATGTTAGTTTACCGAGCGGTTTTGGTATGACCACGTCTGCACAAGATTGTACTCGATATTATACCCGATTGTGCCCGAACGTTGACGAGTCGCGCGATGCTGGCTCAATAAGAAAAAGAAGACACCCGGCTGGATTACAATAACACAATACGACACCAATGTTTCAATTCTCAAGACCTCCGGAGGAGATTATATTCGTACGGAAAGGTTAGATTACAAGGACGAGAGGTACAATCACAGAAAGACAGGCACTTAGACACACTCTTATATTGACCCCGGACAGACGACAGACAAACGGGACAACGGCTGACTCACACGGGGGTTGATCGCAGGAAAGCGGGTATCGATGGCTCCAGGTCCTCCTGGGCTCGGGGCAGGGTACAGTACGGTCCGGTCCGGTCCAAAGATGCGGGGAGGTATCGTCGCGCTGGGGGTGGCGGTGGCTTCTCTCTCCAAGCTGAGGCGCATCTCACGTCACATCCGGCGCGGGGCCGCGTATATCCGGCGGGGAGTGACACGCCCTCGGCTCGTTAGCGCCGCCCCAGATGGAATCGGCACGTTGCTTCTCATTGGGTGCGTGGGGGGGTTACTGGCTCCGCCCCTGACGAGGAGCTGACAGCCAGCCCCTTCGGGGTAACGCCGTGGAGCGCATGGTCATGGCGGGTAACCGAGCCGGTGTGAGGACGCACACTCCCCGCCCCTCTGTTGTTGTAGTCGTAGTTGTAGTTGTAATTGTTGTTGTAGTTGTTGTTGTTGTTTGGGGAAGAAGATGGGAGGAGGTATGGGAAAGGTCCTAAACTCACTACTGATGCCATATAATCACATTCTGGTGCAACGAAGAGTCATAATTAATGGAGACGAGGCCTTAACTGACATAGAATAAGAATAGCTAGGAAGATGTCCGAAAGTTGTCTACGTGTGGTGCGGTGGACCTGGGCACGACATTTAATGGGGGAATAAGGGGAAGGTCGGCTCTACTGAGTGTTATTTACATGCAATGGGACTAGGGAATGGGGGATTGGGGAAAGTTGGGGAGTATTGGAGAAATAGGGGAATATTTACAAGCGGATATGGAGGCCAAATTCCATATTCGCAACAATATATTAAATCATAAATATAGATAATACTAGCCGAAAGCACCCAGCGTTGCCCAGGTTCTTTTTGAACGAATTTACTACTATAATTCAGCTTTTACTCGTGGCCATAGAAGATTGACTACTATAATTCAGCTCAGCTTTCAATTGCGAAATGAGCCCAGCAGGGCCGAAGCGGCATCGACCAGCCTCACCACCTAGCCTATAACCTTCCTGGGGCCCGTCCCAACATTTTTGGTTCTTTTTGAATGAATTTACTACTATAATTCAGCTTTTACTCGTGGCCGTAGAAGATTGACTACTATAATTCAGCTCAGCTTTTAATTGTGAAATGGGCCCAGCTCGGCCGAGGCGGCCTCGACCGAACTCGCCACCTAGCCTATAACCTTCCTGGGGCCCGTCCCGATATTTTTGGTTCTTTTTGTATGAATTAACCACTATAATTCAGCTTTTACTCGCGGCCGTAGAAGATTGACTACTATAATTCAGCTTTTACTCGCGGCCGTAGACGATTGACTACTATAATTCAGCTCAGCTTTTAATTGTGAAATGGGCCCAACCCGGCCGAGGCGGCCTCGACCGGTCTCACCACCTAGTCTAAAACCTTCCCGGGGCCGGTCCCGACATTTTTTGTTGCAGAGGTTTCCTCCTATCTTTCACCGTTCAGGAGATTAGCCCGTGCAGACAAACAAACAAACAAACAAAAACTTTCTTTTATATATACAGATAGTACAGGCATTTTACGAAAAATAGCTGTGCAACCTCACACAAATTGCAACAAAAACAAACAACGAATTTTGATTCCTGGATATGTCTTCCATCACATGAAAAAAGTCTTAAGGAATCGCCTGGGGGGTAAATTATGAAAATCATCAATGTTTAACCCTACCAAAAACGGATTATTTTTTTTGCCACAAATCAGTGTTCTTGCATAGTTGTTCAAATGACTTATTAGTATATACCATGCTTAATGTTTTGTGAAGAGGATTTAAATCAATGAAGAATTCAAGTTCCACCGTTTGCCCTTCACGTGACTCGTGGTGGTCCCTCTCGGCTCTCCCCCCGTTGGTATTTTTGTGCACATAAGATTGTTCACGGTTCTGTTTAAATATTATTTAAATATGTATAACCTTTCCCCTTCAGTGTTTTACTCAGTGGTATTTTACAACACACTGTTTTTCTTCCTATTTAAAAGGCTTTTCTCAATTTCCTCTCCAACTCATTCCACCTCAAAAAAAAGAAATTCAATATCTTATACGTCTCCCTCACTACATGGTCTAAATTCACATTCATTCCATCCCTCCTCCATCATTCTGAACCGGATTGCTAACTTGAAAATCACAACAAACCCAATTTGTTTTCAATGTTCGTCTTTCATTAATCATCCACTTTCTAAACTCCCCTCTTGCCCCTCCCATCCAAATCCCTCCCCTTGCACCTACACTCCTAAACTCCCCCCTTGCCCCGCCACTCTTAAACTCCCCCCCTACCCCTCCACTCCTGAACTCCCCCCTTGCCCTTCCACTCCTGAACTCCCCCCTTGCCCTTCCCCTCCTAAACCCCCCCCTCACTCCTCCCCTTCAAAACTCCCCCCCAACCCCTCCCATTCAAATCTCCCCCCATACCATTCCTCTCCAATTCTCCCTCCTCCCCCCTCCTCCTCAAAGCTGCCTCCTCCCCACTTCGTCTCCCTTCTATCTCATACCTCCATCCCCCCCCAACCTTCTTCTTTCCTCTGCCCCCCCCCTCAAACAACCCCTCTCTGTGCCTCATCCCTTCACCTTCAAACCTTTCATCCTCCTCATCCTTCCCTTTCTTGGAACTCTTCTGCAATCGCTGACACACTAACAACTGCTCTCCCTACCTCCCCCTCTCATCCTTCATCTTACCCTACTCCTCCCCTCCCCTGTCCTGTACCCGATGCTCCCCCTCTCTCTTCATTAACGGTATGGACCTCAAACATCCGGGGCCTTCGCTCAAACCTGACTGATCTCTCCATACAGGTTGCTTCTGACAATCCAGACTTGATCTGCTTAACAGAGACTTTCCTCCTTCAAGATGTCTCTGATTCCTTAATATCTCTTCCTGGTTACTCCCTCCTCCGGTATGATAGACCTGAGCCTCGGCCTGGTGGTGGGGTGGCTATCTTTATCAAAAACTCTCTTCCTCACTCTCCTTGCACTGCCCTCTCTCCTCCTCACCCCCAGGAGTACCTCTGGCTACGGCTTCCTCTCCGCTCCCACCTTTTGTTCATATGTGTTCTGTACCGTCCCCCAAACAGTGATGACTCCATCTACATTTCACTGTCTGACAACATGGACCAACTTCTATCCACTCATCCCAACTCTCTCTTCCTCATATGTGGTGACTTCAATTGTCATCATGCCACCTGGTTGGGTGTGGGTTCCTCTCTCACCAGTCATGGCACCTCAGCAAAGGACTTCTGTGACTCACTGGGATTGACACAATCTGTCAATTTCCCGACCCGGATCTCAGCCAATGGAGTATCTTCTCTTCTAGACTTGGTTATGACTAACTTCCCTGCTAATGTCTGCTGCTCTTCTTCTGCTCCAATCGGTTCTTCTGATCATGTGCTTGTCAAAGTGGACATCTCTCTGGCCATTCTCAGAGAGCCTCCTCAGCGTCGACGAGTCTGGCATTTCACTCAGGCCGACTGGGACGGTCTTCAAGCAGCCATCAATCGTCTGGATTGGTCTACCATCTCCACTGCCTCTGACATCAATTCTTCCTGGGAATTCTTCCAAAGCAAACTGATCTCTCTCATGCACAGATTTATCCCATCTCGCCTTCAGTTGTCTTACCCTTCCTCCCGTCCATGGTACACTGAATCTTGTGGTGAGGCAGTTGCCCTGAAACAACTTGCCTTTGCCTCTTGGAAGGCTAATCCAACTGAAGGAAATCTCAGTTCCTTCCACCAAGCTCGGAACAAGTGTGTGTCTACCCTCAGGAGTGCCAGGAAGCACTATCTCTCCTCACTCAAGAATGAACTCTCAAACCTGTCTCCTTCCTCCAAATCCTGGTGGCGTCTGGTCAAATCCGTTTCTGGTGTTTGTTCCCCCTCCATCCCCTCCCTTACCTCAAATGGCCACACAGTTGACATTGCACGTGACAAAGCCGAATGCCTCAACTCTGTGTTTGCCTCAAAATCCTTAGTCCCAAACCCATCTCTCTCTGTTCCCACCTTTCCCAGTCGAACCAAACTGCTCCTGGACTCTGTGACCTTCTCTCCTGACAAGGTGGAGGAGTTTTTGTCAAACCTCGACTCTGATTCTGCAACTGGACCAGATGGCATCAGCCCACGTGTCCTAAAATCCTGCTCTGCCGCTCTATCTCACCCTCTCTCTGTTCTTTTCACCCTATCTTTTGCTCAAGGTCATCTGCCAGCATCCTGGAAATCAGCAAACATTACCGCTTTACACAAAAAAGGTGCAAAAACAGATCCTTGCAACTACAGACCAATCAGCCTGCTCCCAATTATCAGCAAAGTCATGGAATACATCATTGCTTCGGATATGAAATCTTTCCTCTTCTCCAATGGCTTGATCTCTGATCATCAATTTGGTTTCAGACCAGGTCACTCTACTCTGGACATGCTGCTTCTGCTGTCTCAACAATGGATGGAGGTCCTCAATGCCAAACAGGAAATCAGAGCTGTCTCCCTTGACATATCACGTGCCTTCGATACGGTCTGGCACCCAGCTCTGCTCACCAAACTCTCCTCCTATGGTATCCATGGAAATCTCCATGCATGGCTTGCGGACTTCCTCTCTGGTCGTAGTCAACGTGTGGCCCTGAATGGATTTCTCTCATCTCCCCTTCCCGTTCAGGCTGGAGTTCCCCAAGGCAGTGTGCTGGGCCCTGTGCTTTTTCTGGTCTTTATCAATGATCTCTCTGACTCTCTGGAAAATCCTCTGTATCTCTTTGTTGATGACTCCACTCTCTGCCGCTCCATTCCTCTTCCCTCAGATCGGCAGTCTGCAGCCTCCTCACTCTCTGAAGACCTGGACAAAATCACAGACTGGTCAAACATGTGGACCATGTCTTTCAATCCTGACAAATCTCGCACTCTTACTATGTCTCTCCGAAAAGATCGACTGGACAACCCTCCCATCTACTTTCTCAACAATCCTCTCCAAGAAGTTCTGTCGCTCAAGCTTTTGGGTCTCACCATCTGCCATGATCTTTCTTGGGAAAACCACATTTCCAAGCTGGCCTCCAAAGCCAGTCGCCGACTGGGCATCCTCCGTCGTGCGAAGTCCTTCCTAGGCACACCTGAGCTCCTCACCACATACAAGGCTTTCATCCGCAGCTCAATGGAATACTGTTCTCCCCTATGGGCTGGTGCTCCTGCCTCACACCTGGCTCGGCTTCACGCTGTTGAATCCAAAGCTTTCAGAATCATTGGAATCTCCCGCGATGAACCTATCTCTGAGGGCCTTTCACTCACTCACCGCAGGCAGGTAGGTGGTCTTTCTGTCTTCTACAGACTCCTCTCCGGCCTTGCTCCCCCAGCTCTCTCTGTGCTGTCCCCCAAATATTCCTACAGGTCACACAATATCTGCCAGCCACCCTCTGATGGTTAAACTGCCGAAATCTCGGCTCTCTGCTCACCTTCACTCTTTCATTCCTCTTTTCTCCCGCCTCTGGAACAAACTCCCACACTCACTTCAATCACACTCCTCCCTCCAGGTCTTCAAAACAGCTGTTCACCACCATCTCTTATCTTCCCCCATCCAAAACCTTGATCTTTTCTACCCCCACTAATTCACCCCAGATCTACCTTGTTTGAAATTCCAACTTCTTTCCTGGAAGTCTTGGCAGTGTCCATATGTTCTATACCTCTCCAACCCCCCCCCCCCCCCCTTCCCATGCCTCCCCCGCAAAGCCCTCTCCCTCCCACAGTTCTCTCGATGTCTCCATGTCTCTCGGTCCCTGCTCTCAAATGTTGTGTTTGTGTCCTTCCCCCTCTCTCCCCATCTTGTCTACCGCTCCCGATGTTATTTGTTTTGTGTGTCTGTTTGTCTTTCTGTGTGATTAATGTTCGCTCTTTCACGAGCCTCGATCTTGTATCCAAAAAAAAAAAAAAAAAAAAAAAAAAAAAAAGTTTATAAAGAAATTCAGAACTTGACATTGTCATCATCATCATCATCATCATCATCATCATCATCATCATCACATGGCATCTGCAGCGAGTTCGTGCACCCAGATCCCCTGCAGTTTCCACAAGCTAGAGTACACTCAATGTTATTTTTCTTGCATGTGCATCTCAGGGTGCTGCAGTCAGCCTGACAGTTGCACCTGATCACCTGCAGCAGTTTTTCAGGAGCAGGAGCTAGGGCTATCTGGAATGGCACAAACCCCTCGTCACACTCCTGCCACCCCCACTGTTGGACGAAGTCCATCTGCCGATCCCTTCCATTCTTGAACTTGCAGGTACACACGCAGGCTGTGGTACATTGCTGCTCCTGCTGTTGGTGGCAACATCTGTGGTTGAACGGGAGATGAGCTTGAAGCCACCTTCTCACAGAAGCGCTGATGACGGAGGAAGTCCAAGGTGTCAGTGGGTTTTCCATTGTAGAGGATCACCAATGCTTTTGCTCCTGCATCTGCGACATCTTGCTTGGAAGCAAAAGGTGTGTCAAACACCTTGGCCTGGTCACGGAATGCGCTGCTTGCTTTGAATCGCTTGAGAGACGCTCCCTTTCCGATCCCATGGAGGCGAGATGTTGTGTCGCATCCAGGAACTGCATGTATAAAGAGCACGTGCTTGCATATGTCTGGACCAAGTAGTTGTTTTGTAGCTTTGATGTTCCAAATGTGAGGCTGCTTTCTGTTCTTTTTTGGCTCAGGACAAAAGAAGATGTCATGGGATTCCAGACTTGTATGGTAGATGAGGAGGATGAGGAGGTCTGTGTCATCACCAACGAGCTCAGTGTTGGTGGCAGCAGCAGACTGCACGGCCTTCTGCACAATCAGGAGGTCAGCATCCCCTGAAGCATGGTGCGTCTCACAGTATTTTTTCTGCAGCTCTTCACTCAGCAAGAAAATGAATCGCTGCTTATTCTGTTTGTTTGCAAGGAACTGCTCCTTCGTCATTGTAAGAGGCATGTCAGCTGCAAATGTCACAGTTGCACCAGCATTTCCTTTCGATCGTCTCTGGTGTGTCATGTCCTTTGTGTTGGTGCTCTCATAACCATCGAACACGACAATGGCATTTCCAAACCTCTTCGTCACATATTCCGTGTATTGGTGACAGATGTCTTTGTATGTTGCTCCGCAAGACCATGGGATGCATTGAAGAAGTGCCCCTCCATCCAAGACATACTGGGTGTCATCATCTGGGATAATTGCAGGAACATCAGATCTGAGGAGATCCCTGATGGCACCAGCAAGGGCTGGCTTGTGTGCTTCTCTGAGAAAAAGAGAAGAATCAAAGAGCGTTGGTGGATAGCTGCATAGTTCATGCTTGAAGGCTGACTCTAGTTCATCAGCTTTTTGCGCAACTGTAATTAGTCTCTGGAAGAGAAACTGTGGGTCAACCTGGACTTGATCACTATCAATCTTGACAGACGACTTCATGCCGAATGTGACTGCTTGGTCTTTCTTCTTGAAGGTGTACTCAGCTGTTGTTCTTTCATCCATTGACCTCAATATCGATTCCCCAACCGACTGAGCTGAATCGACGTTAACAGTTGGGTGGGCATGGACTCCAGTGGCAATGCTCCGCAGACTTGAGTCATTGCTGAATGGATTTCACTCTTGTAGATACTTGAGAACTGACAGAGTGCCCTTCCAGTCATGGGCTTGTCTTGCTGTGGTCATGTCCTTGTTTTGTTCGCCGGTGTTGTAGTTCACCCCTGTGAGCTACTGCATTGCCTGGTTTACTTCTGCACAGGCAGGCATCAAAAGCAGCCACAGCAGGCGTTGTTGCTCCATCATTCCTCGACCACGTGTGAGCCCTCCGCTGGTCTTCAGACTTCTCATCAAGACCTGCTCAATGATCAGGTCGGAAGTAAGACCTGCCCACAGGCGATTGCTTCGTCGAATCACGTGGAACCCCTCTTCAAAACGTTGCTGGACATCAGGGTGTTGAGCCTTGAGGTCGGACATCTGCTGCAGATACAACCTGGCCGATTTGGTATACAGATTGTGACCCAAGGATGCTAGATAAGGCAGCATGTCTTGGATGGCCTGTAGATGTAATGCCCAGTTTCCAGTACGCTCCGCAGTGATGTATTTGCGTAGGATGTCTAGCATGTCTGTGTACTGAAGCCAGAGCGCAGAAGTTCTGGATGACATCTTTGCTGACTCAGCATACTTCTGAAGGTGGTCTTTGATTTTTTTCCAGGACATCAGACAGGCAAACTTCTTCAGCAGACATAGTCCCTTCCATAAGTTTCTTATAGAGGGAACAAGCTTCCTCCAGTTCCGGATTCTTGATTATGCCTGCAGACGGGTCATTTTGTTGTCTTGCAGCAGGTTTGGCAAGGTCAGGATCTTCATTCTCATTGCTAACTGATCTGTCAGAGAGACTATCTACTTAGTAAACATCAAACACTTCATATTATCACAACTGAAAGATGCCCATTGCAAAAAAATATAACATGGAAAAATATTGCTCTTACTGCTACTGCACGCTTTCTTACTAGGACCTTAACACTACTTATTTTACAAATTTTGGTTTTACTTAAAACGAAATCTTTTCAGAAGATACACAAGAATATCCTTTTTGACTCCAATAAAGAA
This sequence comes from Myxine glutinosa, assembly GCF_964187855.1. Classification (NCBI taxonomy): domain Eukaryota; kingdom Metazoa; phylum Chordata; class Myxini; order Myxiniformes; family Myxinidae; genus Myxine; species Myxine glutinosa. Next base: position 61,073 of record NW_027618692.1, read on the forward strand.
TGAGCATGACCTCTAATCATCAAAATAAGATCAGAAGCAGATTCCCCACTGCAAAAAAAAAAAAAAACTACATAGATGCATTATTCATTATTATTTATATCTTGTCCCAAAATGACCTTGATGGTGACCTCGTAGGGTTTCTGTGACCTTATATCACCAAAATAAGATCAGAATTTGATTCCTCGACCCCAAAAACCCATAAAAAGTGGTATTACTCATGATCGTTTTCCTTTTGATTTTTTAAATAACAATTGTCACCAAGACGGATAGCGGCCATATTGGATTTTGCCGATTTGAGAACTTCCCCCCCAGAGGATCTCTTAAGACTTTTTTGGGGTCAGAGGATATATTCAGGGACACAAAACAAGTGAGCGAGTTTTTGTTGCAATTAGTGTGAGGTCTTAAATACAAAATGCCTGTACTAAGAAGATACTAGATAGATAGAAAGAAGATAAAATATATAAATATGTCATTTAAAAATATATTAAAATTATATATACTAGGGCATTGCCCGTACTATATCTATATCTAAAATTATATCCCCCCCCCTCTATTTACATGAAATGGTTTGGTCGCATGCCTGCACGTCCTAGCTTATATATAGTACGGGCATGCCCTAGATATAGATAGATAATAGTATAAAATATATAAATATATATTGAATTTTAAAAAAATTACAATTATAATATAATAATTAATATTATATATAATAATTATTAATATAACTAGTTCCACGCGTGAGAACCAAGATGGATCGATCTTCTGCCTTCTGGACCACGTGGCGATCGATGTCGCCACGCGGAAAACGCGACGCGTTACTCCCATAAACGTGACGTCACATTCTCCCGAATCCCCAAAACAAACCGTTCTGGGAAACTTCGGGATTTCCCTGCAGCCGCAGTGATTTTTCTTCCCAACTCACCTGCGCTCCTGCACGCCAGGAAAACCGGAAGAAGAAACGTTCTTTTGTAACTCGACCAATAGAACTCGATCTGCTGCGCAGAGGATTAACCAATCACAGGACACATTGTCCAACTTCGGCCAATCAGAGCAGGAGCCGGTCCAGCGTTCGACCAATCGGAATAAGGAACGCCTTGATAGGACAAAACACCTCCTCTTTTTGTTCAATCGCGGACCGCGGTAGTTAGTGTAGCCAGGTAGGGTACAGTACTTGTACAGTTAGTAGCGCGGTTTTCACAGTTAACAATTATCGCAAGTCACGAGTTTGATAAAACATGATATATATCAATATGTGCCCCTCTCGGATTGTCATTTTGGCGCTGAAAAAACAATCAAAACTAGAAAATAAAATAATTTGGAGTTTGAGATTTAAAAAAAAAAGTGGAACTCGAGGCAGAGAAAGTAGAAGAGCAAGTGGTGCAGGTCGGGGCGTGGGAACAACGCATGTCGGGGGGGTAGGGGGCGCCCAGCGCGTGTACAGGTGGGGAGGGGGAGGGGGAGGGGTAGGGCGGCGTGCATCCAGGTGGGGAGGGGGAGGGCGGCGTGCATCCAGGTGGGGAGGGGTAGGGCGGCGTGCATCCAGGTGGGGAGGGGGAGGGGTATGGCGGCGTGCATCCAGGTGGGGAGGGGGAGGGGTAGGGCGGCGTGCATCCAGGTGGGGAGGGGGAGGGGTATGGCGGCGTGCATCCAGGTGCGGAGAGGTAGGGCGACGTGCATCCAGGTGGGGAGGGGTAGGGCGGCGTGCATCCAGGTGGGGAGGGGTAGGGCGGCGTGCATCCAGGTGGGGAGGGGTAGGGCGGCGTGCATCCAGGTGGGGAGAGGTGGGGAGGGGTAGGGCGGCGTGCATCCAGGTGGGGAGGGGTAGGGCGGCGTGCATCCAGGTGGGGAGGGGTAGGGCGGCGTGCATCCAGGTGGGGAGGGATAGGGCGGCGTGCATCCAGGTGGGGAGGGGTAGGGCGGCGTGCATCCAGGTGGGGAGAGGTAGGGCGACGTGCATCCAGGTGGGGAGGGGTAGGGCGGCGTGCATCCAGGTGGGGAGGGGTAGGGCGGCGTGCATCCAGGTGGGGAGGGGTAGGGCGGCGTGCATCCAGGTGGGGAGGGGTAGGGCGGCGTGCATCCAGGTGGGGAGGGGTAGGGGCGGCGTGCATCCAGGTGGGGAGGGGTAGGGCGGCGTGCATCCAGGTGGGGAGGGGTAGGGCGGCGTGCATCCAGGTGGGGAGGGGTAGGGCGGCGTGCATCCAGGTGGGGAGGGGTATGGCGGCGCGCGTCCAGGTGGGGAGGGGTATGGCGGCGCGCGTCCAAGTGGGGAGGGGTATGGCGGCGCGCGTCCAAGTGGGGAGGGGTAGGGCGGCGCGCGTCCAAGTGGGGAGGGGTAGGGCGGTGCGCGTCCAAGTGGGGAGGGGTAGGGCGGCGCCCGTCCAGGTGGGGAGGGGTATGGCGGCGCGCGTCAAGGTGGAGGGAGGGGTAGGGCGGCGCGCGTCCAGGTGGGGAGGGGTAGGGCGGCGCGCGTCCAGGTGGGGAGGGGTAGGGCGGCGCGCGTCCAGGTGGGGGAGGGGTAGGGCGGCACGCGTCCAGGTGGGGAGGGGTAGGGCGGCGCGCGTCCAGGTGGGGAGGGTAGGGCGGCGCGCATCCGGTGCTGGGCAGGTATGAGTGAGAGCAAAACATGAACGTCACTGAGTAGAGCGCACACCTCCACCAGGTTGAACAGTTTACGTATTGTATCCCACTGATAGTCGGGATCCTGCATTCGGACCTGAACGAAAAAAACAAAATCTAATCAACTCTTCCTCGTCAGACACCAAACCTCCACCAGGTTTTGTCCGAATCCGTCCACAACTTTTTGAGATATCCTGTTCACAAACAGACAGACAGGTGAACACACAACCTCCATCCACCTTTGACGGCGGAGGTGATAAGAGTTACCGAGCTGGGTTTCTTGTCGAGGTTGAAGATGATGATCCATGAAGAATCCCTATTTCCATCTTCACAGGTGAGCAGCTCCGATCAGGGATTCCCTGTTAAAATGGCCCGATGTGTGGTCACCAGTAAACCACATTTAATATTTACGTTGATGATGTCAAATTGACTGAGAAGAATCAACTACACACTTGATCGATCCTTCAGTAAAACAATTTATTCTTCAGAAAACAATAAATAATAATTCTTTAATTCATTTGGAGAATTCATCTCCAGTCACTGAACAGTCTCCAGCAGCCCCCCACCTGGTATATTGGCAATCCTCCCCACCTGGTGTATTGGCAATCCTCCTCAC